>NW_005842793.1:412582-425888 GCF_000455745.1 Alligator sinensis
GAGGCAACTGTGACTAATGCAGGATGAATTCCCCTTGTGTTGGCTCCTTTGGCCTTTACTCCCTCACTGCCACATTCCCGAGGAGCCTAGATATATAAATACTAGCATTAGGCAGTCTTTATGTCCTAAGCCTCAGAGCAGGGACCAGCCACTTCCCTGGCCTTTTGTGGTAAAGTTATACCATGTCCCTATAGGTACTAGAAGGCTACGATTGAAGTACCATACAGTAAAAGCTCTGTTAACCAGCATCCATGGGGGATGCCGGTTAATCCCATATGCTGCATCCTGGTAAAGTGCAGGATAACATGGCTTTTGCTGTATTAGGCTGCTGTTCAATGCCCCTGCCTGTGCAGGATTGTTCCCTTATAAATCATAGCTTTTGTAACCTGGTTGCATCTTGGACAGTCTCAGACTGACTAAGCAACACAGACTCTGGGCCTCAGTTCAGATATGCTTTATTCAGTTTCCTACAAAGAGCGTGAATGCTACAGGTCCCAAGGGCTTAATCATTCCAGGGCTTTTGAATTGAACTTGGGGCACTGCAAAACTCATAGTATCCCCAGTGGGAGAGCGCTGTCTAGAGGGAAGCCCATGTCCTTGCACTGTGGCCCACTGTGGGCCATTCCTGTTTCGACACAACCAGAGTCTGTCCTCATCCACTGCTACCCTGGGGCACATCCCCACATGCAGGGGTGTGTGCTTGCAGTGGCAAAAAAAGGTAGCAGCATAAATTTTTGCAGCTACTTTTTGCCACCATGCATGCCCCTGCACGTGTACTTTGGTGCAGGGCAAAATGCCCTACTTTGGGAAAACTACCATTTCCCCACTCCTCCCAGCTCCCAGCGTGCTGGAGGAGCCAGGGCAGAATTAGAGGAGGGGAGACATTCTGGCCAGCAGCCAGGGTGTCTCCTGGGAGAACTGAGCCTCAGTGTCTGCTGGCACACACTCCTGTGGCATGCGCTGTGCTGCTTTTTTTTGGCTGGTTTATTTCCAGGGGTTTTTTGTTGGGTTTTTTTTTGCCCCCGTTAATATGCCAGGTATGTGATTTATGGTACCACAAAGAGGTTTGCGGCACCATAAACTGCACTTGCCTGCACGTCTTTATCCGGCCCTGGAGTCCATATTCAGTAGGGATCCAGACACAGCAGAAATGTTAATGTGCCACCAGGTGTAACTGGCTTTCCTGTGAATGCCCTGTGAGAAATGGTTCTTTCCCCCCCATGTGTGCAGGTCCTCAGACCGCTGGCGTTCTCTCCATGTGTCAGGGCTGGGGGTGCAGGATGCTTAAGTTTGGTACATGGGATGTCCAGTCTTCATATGTGTTCTAAGGGGACAGTGGTCTCCTGTATGAGAACATCCTGGACCCAAGTAGCCTCTGAGCCAGCACTTCTTGGTATAGATACAGCCAGTTCCTGTGCCCTGCATCTGAAGAAAAACCGCCTCTTAGATTCTCTGTCACATACGGTTGAATTCCCTCCCTCCTGTTCCTTTATTCTGTTAAACCCCTTACTGCCATGTGAAACCTTGTCTCAAAATACTGAGATCATATTTTATAGAGGCCTAGTGCAACCCTGTGCAGCCCATGCCACTTAGCAGTGTCTTGTCAAAGACATTCTGCAAAAGTAAAAAATAGTCCCTGCTAACACCTGAACCAGTCTTTCATTTGAAGACTGATGTCTTATGTAGGAAATGTACTCTTTAAAGTGTTGATCTTTATGTCCTACTTTTCACTTTTGTCAAGGAGAAAAGCAGCATCTCAGTCGGACAAGCCAGCTGACAAAAAGGAAGAGGAAAGCCAAAATGTAAGTGAAGTGTTTACCATTGTTATGTGCTTGCTGAAGTGTGATATCTGCATGTACCTTCTCGTGACAAGTAAATGCCAGTTTACTGCTGCTGTACATTCAGGCAGTCACAGGCTAAATTCATTTGCTTCAAAACTTCACATTATGAGTATCCTAGAAATCAGAATCTCCTTATTCACAGATACAGCATTGTCCAAATCTTCACACTGTCCTCATAAAAGTGTCTTCAGAGTAAAAGAGCCCTGTCCATCCTTTGCCTCACCTGGAATATTTGTGCTGCTTCAGATGCACAGCCTACGGTGTAATGATTCCAGTATCTCCTCTCAGATACAGTGTACAGTCTTTGTTCAAACTTTTGACTTCCCAGAACACCAGACTTTAGCTGCGTTGAACGGTGTCATCATTTATGCATGATGCCTTTGGAAAGTGGTATACTATACTCACTGTAAAGCAAAGATCAAGTCACTCCAGATCACCAATTACATTTAAAGCTGGTTTCCCAGAGGGGGAGGGAAAGTGCTTTAGCTACTAGGCTATTCAGGAGCCATAGCATATCTTAGTCATACTTTCTGTACTATCAAGGGCACATATGTTTCACTTTAATAGATTAAAACCAGTTGGGCAAGTGGGAAGGGCCAGTAGTTTTGATGAATTTCTGTTTTAGCCATTCTGGCCATATGCTGCACACATTCTCAAGAAGATTAAATGGGAGCTTCAGTCTGCTTATGAACCATGTTTTAGCAGGCTTATTTAGCATAGCACATTTTAGGGAGTTGCTAAATAATATTGACATGTCAAGTACATTAGGTTGGGTTTTGCTGTGCTCCACTAATGCTCAACATTTCAGCCATGTTTATGAAAGTATTTATTTTGCTACTTAGCATGTAGGGTGGCAGGTCTGAAAGTGCTGTCACCATAGTTAGCAGACAGATTAGACCAAATCCTGCTCTTAGTTATGTCTGTGTAATTCCACTGAAATGAGTGGAAATACATGAGGATAGGGGACCAAAATCTTGTTTCATGTTTTCTAGTCAGGCTGTTTTCACAGTAAAGGCCATTCCTAAATTTGGGGACTGATTAGCTCCTAGGATAGGGAGTGGTAGCAGGCACCTTTGTCAGAAATTTGAATCCAGCCTGAGTGGTGAGGTGAATGTAGTAAGTGTTTGAGACATGGAGGTAGGAACTGATTACCAGTCGCTGCCCATTCAGTGACCCATGTTGGTGGGCTCAGTTCCTGGTGGAAAAACAGCTACATCAAAAGCCCACCTTGCTTGTACAGAGACCAACATCTAAATGAATACTTGAGCATGACATAACTTCAGCAGTCCAGGACTGTCCTGTATTGGTATGAAGCATGACCTGATGCCATCCATGCTGTGACTGATCACTGGCTAAAAGAAGAATGTAGTGCTCCAGAACTGCTGGTTCAGCACTGTTCACAAGAACACAAGTTCCCTTTAAAACTATGGATCCAAAAATGAAGAACTGCTTTCTTTTTCTTGTTTAGGAAGATGCTAGCACCTCGCCTTTGCCCGTTACACGAGGTCCCAGCCAGCCACAGAATTCTTCAGGTACATAATGTAATTATTCATGTTGTTCATCAGTATCATCATCCAGGGCAGACATCTTGCCATTGGGATGCGAAGTCGCTATCTGAGCTCTGAGTAAAGGGGCATTCCTCACAGAATTGTTCCAAGTCAGTTTGGTTTCAAATCTATTTGGAGTCATATGACTGTAGTGGGAATTTGAGTAAAAGGAAGGTGAATGTGAATTTCTTTCCCAGGGCCAGATAAAAAACAGAAGAGCCAGTCTCCTTATCTTTATTGAGAGGGCAGTGGGAATTAGGTGCCTTAAATGCCTTTGAGGATCTGTGCCTTGGTTCATCAGACGATATTTGTCCGCAGTAAAGGGAGCTGCACTGGGTGCAGACAGGAGTAACAATTAAAAGGTTTCCGAGTGAAATGCACACGTGCCCCTTTGCCATTCCTGTTTTAGAAAGCTGAAGCCTCCTCTAGCACCAGCGAGGAGGGCTGTTGGAAGTAGGGGGACCCTAACCCAGCTGCCAGGATTTTGACACTACATCCCAAATCCCCTTTCCCTCCCCTCTCTCCCTCTCAACCCAGCAGAGAGGTAAGGTGGGCTAGAGATGAAGGGCTTGGCTCCAGTGGGAGTCTCAGGAATTGGCATAGGTATGCCTATGCCTATTGGCATAGGTTTGCAGCCCAGCAGAGTCAGGACCATCTCTGGGTCTGGCAAGGTCAGGTGGATGGATTCCCAGTGGGTACCCACTAGTGCCTCAAGACACAGAGTGGAGGCTGGCAGCTGGGCACCAAGCAGGCTGTTCACCCCTTCTCCCTCCCATCCTCCCTCCCTCCCTCTCCCACTCAGATGTAACAAAAAGTGAAATGCTCCCAAATAGTACTTCATGGAAAGAGGTGCTGGTTTAGGTTTCAGCTGCCTGTAGAATGTTTCTAAGGGCTTATACATGTGTCCAGCTCGCCCTGGGAAAGTGCTAGGACTCTGATCATAAATGAAAGCAAGAGACTCCAAGTAACAAATCAGCCGCAAGCTGTGCAGAGACTGCCATGCAGCAGTCCTGGGCCTCACGAGAACTAAAAGGAGTGGAAGAGGCGGCAGTGAAATGAGCATGTAATCAGTCCTTTGTGATCCGCAATCCTGCATCACTTCTGAGCACAGAAGCCAGGCTGTCTGCTGCTTTTTCAGTAAGAAGGAAAGATCAGATAGGAAGGCATCATATAGATGAGGTTAGGGGGCTTGTTGCTTCTCAAGATGCTGAGCCCAGTAACTGCCTTGAGTTACATGACAATAAATTGGCCTGTAGTCAAGTATTCATGAATGATTATAAAATGCATATCCTAAATGTCTCGCGGCAAGAAAATCCTGAGTTTTGGCCTCTGATTTTGTGATAATATATAATGGGTTCTGTAATACAGCCCATAGTTAATAAATCCTCTGTAGTGATGTGCATAGCTGATTGGGCTGTCTTTTCTGAGCTATCCATGTCCTTTACAAGGAAAATCTTTTGTGCTTTTGAGACATAACCTAGGCATAAGCTTCACATGGTATATTTATGCCTCATGTCAGACCAATCAGCAGAATCTCCCTAGCAGGGAATGTTTGCAGGATAGTTTCTCAGACAGATTCTCCACCTTTTGCATTTTGTAGAACACTTTATAAGTTCTGGGACCTCTGGTAGAGGCTTCAACTCAGTAACTAGGGTGACTGACAGTTCCAGATTTCGTAGACTGTCCCAGCCAGTTGGTGAAAATTCAAACAAAAGCCCCAGATTGACACTTCTCCATCTGTACTGCCCAACCTGGCTCCTCCAGAGCAGTGGCTGGGGTGGGGAGACAAGATGGTTTGGATCCCTGCCATGAAGAGAGTGGGGGGTCCCTCCTCCCCTGCCCACCCAGCTGCTGGGGACCCATGTTTGGGGGTGTGGTTCTGGGCTCTGCCCTGGGACTGCAGCCTCAGCTGGCCCCATCCTATCTAGGCCCACTGTCCCTGATACCACCAAGTACGTGTGTATGTGTGTGCGCGTGCGTTGCAGGGGAGGTGGCAGGGGGCCAAGCTGGAGAGAAGGAGGGAGGGGGAGAGAGAGAGGAGTGAGTGGAGGGTTGCAGAAGTAGTGGGGTAAGAAGTGGTCTGATAGAGGCAAGAGGAGACTGAACCATGATGGTCAAACAGCCACACCAGGCGTGGCACACGCACAAGCCGATACAGCAGCCTGGATCCACAGCAGCTGCACACACAGACACACACATACACAGATAAATACACACGTTGCACTAACGCTTCCCATGGAATAGGTCTACTTTCTTCCTGCTTGCCAGCAGGCTCCAACTCAACCCTCCTCCTCCTCCTCCTCCTCCTCCTCCTGATCTCTTGCCCGGCAAAGCCCCAGCCACCTGTTTTCGCAGCCTTGCTCTCCCCATTTTCCCAAGGGCAGTCCCTCTGTTGTCCCCCCCACCGCTGCTGCTAGCCAGTGGGGAGAAGGAACAGCCTGGTGGGGGCCAGTGTCCCAGATTTCCTTAAAAATATGGTCACCCTATCAGTAACCCATTTCCAGGGTCCTTTGTGTGTATCATTGCAGCCCACTGTCCCAATTTAGAGAATAGGCCCTTTGTTGCTTTTGGTCTTTCTAGAACTTAAGATTTAAAGTAGAAATGAATAAATAAATGAATTAATCCCTGTTAGAAATAAAGCATACAGTTTACAGAAATACAGTGCATACAGTTTTATTAATTCATTTATTAAACAAAATTCACATAGTTTTTAAGCACTTAATTATTTAGTATTAAGTAAAAGATACAGAGCTTTGTAATCTTTATCTAAGCACATTTTGCTACTGTTGGTACACTTAAACAGTCATTACTATTCATTATTGTTAACCTCTAGGACCTCCTTCATATATATCTCTGGAGCATGTGTTCCTAACATTCAATTAAACCAAAGGTAGAAAAAAAAACAATTTAAAGTTTTTGTTATGCAAAGAAAAAAAATCAGGATAAGAGATCACAATTCTTCATGCTTACTTTACAGAACCAGGGAAGAAGCCATGGGAAAGAAGCAATTCTGTTGAAAAGCCTGTATCTTCATTACTCTCTAGGTGAGCTGCCCTGGTTGCTTTCTAGGTCAGCTGCAAGGTCTGGACTGTAATCACACTATCATTATAATGTACTCAATTCACGTCTTATTTCATTCCATTGCCATAGAAATCCGTCAGTGACGAAGAGTCCAGATGTTAAGAGCCCAGTACAATCTCAACCACCTTTTAGGTACCGAAAAATGCTCTGGCATCTTAACTATCTCAGCTTGTCCTTTGGAAAATCATGTCATCCTGCATTCAGCACTAACATTCTGTTGTCATTGTCATCTTTACTCATCCTGTTGTGATTTGCTTATCTGCTGCTTTTTATACTCTGAGCCAGGTATTTGTCTCAGTGGGGTTATGCAGATGTAAGTGGGACTAGAATTTGGCAGATCTAATATCAAAGGGAGCAGATACTAGAGCAGTGAACTGCTCTGTGAATATAGCCTTGAGCCCCAGTTCAGGTAAGGGCAGGTTGGAGTTATTGGGACCTGAGCACATGCTTTAAGTTCAGCAATCACTCATGTGCTTTCATGAATCAGGGCCCTATTCTTGTTCCTGGTATTGGCTGGGAGCATATGCTGTGCCCTGGGAAGGGCAAGAACCTAGAGGTTCTCTTTATTGCGTTCCAGCAGGACTTGCAGGATGGTCCTTTCTGAAAGGAAAAGCCTTCATTTCCCAATACCAGAGGGAGTTCAGAAGCAGAGCCTGTATGAGGGGCCTGTCTGCAGCCAGGCGATGGAGGTTATTTCTCCATCTATGCAACTGCAGTGCAGAGAGAGGAAGAAGGAAATTGAATGTGGCAGAGGGTTTAGAGGATTCTGCTGCTAACACTGAAAACCCCAAGCCACCAGGGAGGGCACTGACAAATACAGAAACAGGCTGTAAAGCAAAGTAGTCTACAGCAGGGATCCAGCAAACAAAACCCAATGGTCAAATTATGGGCCTAACACACAGTGCCGATCACACATTTAAAGAAAAGGAGAAATCAGCTGGCATGGAAAAAGCTGCTTCCCAGCCCTTGGCCAAAAATAACTTGTTGGCACAGTAGAGAGCTCTAGCAACAAGTGGGATATCGCTGCTATTATAGATTTCATAGACATTAAGGGCTCGAAATCATCGAGTTCAGCCTCCCAATTATTCAATACAAAAATCTGTGCCTTCTTTTATACCAAGTTGTTTCATATCACAGGGCTAATAATCCACAGAAAGAGAAATGGGCAGCAGCCAATGCCTGTGCATACTTAGAGCTGTGTTAAAGACCAATCCTGCCCAAAGTTTCACTGGCTTATGTGGAGATGCACAAGCATAACTGAAGGCAAATTTGGCCTCTTTTATCTGTCCCAAAGCTTCCATGCAATGGATGTCCGTGTACATGTACCAGTGTTCAATAGATCAAGATTATCATGGTATTGCCCATCCTTGCAAAAACTTAGAAAAAGCTGGTAAAGCACTGGGTCCAGTTTGCAAGGGGGGCCCTATTTTATTCTAGTTCTAGTATGTGAAATTGCACTGACAGTTCACTCATTTGTCTACTGCGTGCAAGGCATTTCCCCAAGTATTCAGTGTTTTACCATAATTCAAGTTGAACCAGCACAGGCTGCTTTTGTAAAACCCATCCCTAGCTTTGCTTGGAGCTCACTTGAATATCATAACTAACTGACTCTACCAACCAGTGAAGCCAGTCCTGCCTAAGCCAAGAAGAACTAAGAAGAGAGAGGGGGCTCCAGTAGACAGAACATAAACTCTTCAGGATGCAGGGCCCAGGAACACAGCTTGTTAGCACATGGGCTCTGCCTAACTAAGAGTAGGGTGCCCTTGCATTCGCTAGTACATTTAGGAGAAGCACGTTTCACTTTTAAATGTTACCCTCACCTTAGCAGCTGGTGAAGGCATCTGCAGTCAGAAGAGTGGATATTTATGAAAAATAAATTTGGGCATGGAGGACTTTCCAATACTTGAACTGCAGTCCATCCTGCCACCTGCCTCCTTCCCCACCCCACCCCTTTCCGGCACAGTAACATCCCAAAACATTAACCATCAAGACTGTGCACTAATGTAGCTGTGAAACCATCTAGCTTCATTTTACTGATCAAGAAACTGTTGGATACAGAAGGTTTCACTGAGTCTTTATCCTCTGCTGCATTTCAGTGTTAGGAAAGCAGATCTTTTGATGTGTAGTGGGGTGTTCAAAAGCATCCTGATATTCTGTAAGGGAGGTGCTTTGCAAAATCCTCCAGAGTGACACAAGAGGGAGCAGTGGAACATTAGAAAGATTAACTTTATCTCAGAGCTGGATGGTGCAATTTTTCTATTTGCTGACTGCTTATAGCAGGGACCAGTTGTGTTGGCAAAAAATTGATTTGCTCCTTTATCCTTTGTCTCCCTCTCTCAAGGATGAAGCCAGTAAGCAGCAGCAATGATGTGGCTATGGATGCCTTAGATTTTGATCGAATGAAACAGGTGAGTGAGTGGGTCTTGGGAATCTGATGGAGTATTTTGACAATTCCTTTGTTTTACATATGAAGAACTGTTGTTTGACCTACATGAAAACAGCAGCTAGGGATAAGGGTGATCCAGTTGCTACAGTATATCTGGACATCCAGAAAGCCTTGGACAAAAGTCCCAGACCAGAGACTCTTAATGAACTTGGATTGTTGCAGGATTCAAGGGTAGGTCTGCAGAAATTGACTTGGACAGAAAGCAGAGTGGGTATAAATGGTCAGTATTCAAAATGGAAACAAGTAAACAATGGAGTCCTCCCAGGGATCTCTGTTAGGACCAGTGCTGTGGGAGGGTCAATAGTGAAGTGGTCAAGTTCACAAATGACATAAAATTATTCAGAGTGGCTACGAACCAAGGCAGACTATGTAGAACTACAGAAGGATCTCACCAAATGGGCAACAAAATGGCAAATTAAATTCAGTGTTGATAAGTGCAAAGTAATGCACATGGGGAAAAATAACCTAAAATCTATATACACAATGACAGCTTCTACATTAAATTTTACCATGCAGGAAATATGTTGCTGTCACTGGAGATAGTTTGCTAAAAACATCAGTTTAGATCTCAGCAGCAGTAAAAGAAGGCAAATAAAATGTTAGGAATTATTAAGAATGGAATGGTAAAGAAAATTAAAAGTATTTTTATGCCCCATTGTAAATCTATGATCCATCCATAGCTCAAATACTATGTGCAGTTTTGGTCCCCACACTTCAAAAAGGTGACAGAAGAAGTAAAAAAGGTACAAAGGAGAACATCAAGGATGACTGGGAGATTAGAGGGGCTTCCATGTGAGAAGACACTAAATAGGCTAGCACTTTTCAGCTGAGAAAGATATGCTTGAGGGGGGGCATGATGGAGGTTTACTAAATAGGAAATGGTACACAGAAAGCAAATAGCAGCTTATCATGTAGAATCTTTTCCAACACCAGAACCAGGGATTATGATATGCAGCTATTAAATCATGGGCTTAAAACTAACAAAAATAAGTTGTTTTGCACATGGCATGCATTTAATTTGTGGGAAGCAGCCTCTGAATCCAAACTTCCTCAATCTCTAAATACTTGAAGTTGCAACAGGAGGAGAACGGTGTGGAAAATTTTGGACATACCTTGTTCACCTTCACCCTCAGCCTCTATTCTCTGCCACATGTGAGACAGGATACTGGGCTAGGGTGGACCTACAGTCTGTCCTATTAAACAGCATTTTTGTGTTCAGCTTTGATTTTTTGGCTCTTATGTGTTTGCTCAAGCCCTGCAAGACCTCTCTTATGACTCTGAGTAAGGCAGAATGGATCATAGTGGCCCCTTGATGCTCAGAAGAAGACAGTCGCATAGAGGGTAAAGTGTCTGTACAGCAATGCTTCCCTGTTCTGTAATATATCACATCTAAGATCTCTTTCAGCTTGACCTGGAAGACTATATTTATTTAGCTGGCACCAGCAATAGGCTTTTATCTCTATGTGGGCCAACCAAGAAAAGAGGACATGAATCAGGGTCAGATTTTGTGTCATCTATTAGGTGCATAAATAAATTAGATGTTGAAGTAGATTTAGGCAGCTAAGTGTGATTCTGTATCAATCTGCTTAAGTCCCTAAAAAGCTCTTAAAACAAAGGTAGGTCATCCTCCTTCTCCTCTCTGCTTTTGTGCCACTTCATTTTATGGGTTAGATGACAGTGTGTTATAAGAGTTACTGCATTAATAGATTTTGAAAACTTGAATGAGATGGAATGAATTGCACTTAGGCACCTAAGTCCACTTAGCCACCTCGTAGGTGGAATAAAGTCTGGCCTCTAGGGTGCTACAAGGCTTTTTCTTCTACAAATTAAAAAGAAATTCTGATCAGATCACTTTTGTCTTCTCAGGAAATATTGGAGGAAGTTGTAAGAGAGTTACACAAAGTGAAAGAAGAGATAATTGATGGTAAGGAATGGAAAAAAATAATTTATTTTGATCCTTTTGTCCTGTGAAATTTCATTCATGTTCAAAACAAGACAGAACGAACTACAATGAATGCTTCAGGAAGTACCTCTAAGAGCTGCTTGGAAAAACTCTTTTCTTAAATGTGCATTAGTTTAATGAAGAGAAGAGTGGAGATGCCTGTAGGGAGATGTGACCATTCAAGGGCTGTGGTTCTCCTACAAATGCCCTCCTGGTCATGGAGCAATCAAGTGCGCCCCAGAAGTATAAGCACAGGAATTGTGTATGTGTCTGTTTATTCTGAAAAATACACTGCAGTTCTGACACTATATACATAGTGGCATAAGGTAACATACTGCAGCTCCCAGTTAATCAATGGAAGCCTGAAAGCAAGAACAGGGAGCAAACTCTAAGTCGGAGGGGACACATTTTAAACCTGTTAGAACTACATAAGAAAATATATGGAGAAAGGCTGGGGCCTAGGATTCCATCCTGCATTTTCCTAATTTTCTCATTTTTCTCAGCTACCATCCCACACTTCTGGCCCGTTCGGTTTAACGGTGCAGAGCTTTCAGTCACCACCTTTGCATTTACTTAGTCATTCTAGGAGTAAATGATTGGTTAACCTTTCACTTTGGTTTTCTAGCCATAAGGCAGGAGTTGAGTAGAATCAGTACGACATAATGACTGCACAGTATCTGGAAGGTACTAAGGATGCTAAGAAGACTGGATCATTTCTAAATGTACCAAGGTCATGCAAGATGGAGAAAAAAAGAGGACACCTGCACTGTCTTTGTTCTTAAACCCTTTTTATTAGCAGACTCAGCACACTTTGAAGCTTGCTGCTGCCTTGGATTTGCTTCATTTTAAAAGTCTTAATCTAAAAGAATATTCAATTTTAAATTTCTGGATTTTTTAGATTTCATCTGACACTGCACATTGGATTTGTCAGCCTTTTTTGTATTTTGTATTTGCTTATTTAAATGTATTACATTTCTTTTTAGTAGTAGGTAAGACAACATGTGAACCATTTGCTTTTAATAGATGACTTCAAAGTAATTTTATTAGTAGTCTGCAATGTAAATGAAACCCTTTGCCAACAAAAATGTATTGTGGCATCACCAGAAGAAACAGAGACACATCAATTGTCAACTGACAAAGTTTTTTGTCTCAGTTATCACAATATTAAACCGGTACGTCAGTGCACCACAGTATCTGTGTTCATATTGGTAATAAACTGTTTATCGTCCACACGGCCCTCTGCTGGTTTTATTAGCCTCTGCAGCTTTGTACTTTTAGTCTCCTGTGTCACTCCAGTAGGTTTTCCCTTGGCACCACTGAACACAACAGTGAAGGTGCCTCTTGACTACCAAAAAAAAAAGTCACATTTATTTTTAATATAAGGATCAGACAAGGCACATCAATACTGCATTAGCCTGTCCTTGGAATACAACTACACCAAGTGCTTCAGGTTCACAGAGCAGGCAGCTTATATCTTGTCCCTCTCTGAACACTAGCTCTCAGTGCAACCACTCTAGCAGCTCTGCAGCAGGTCCACAAGGGAGGCTTCAAGACTTGCCAGCCTCGCCTGTCTCCTCACCACTTTCTTACTCTGCCCAGGCACAAGCAGCCATCTAGAAATACTGCCTACCGGTCTCCACTCGGAGTCCTTAGTAGCCTTAGCAACTTCATCTGGTCAGAATACAGAGATTGTACAACAGTTTTCGAACTGCACTGCCCTGTTTCAGCCTGCTGCTCCTCTTAGACACCATAAGTCAGGGATGGGCAAAATACGGCCCGCAGGCTGAATCCAGCCCGTGAGGCCATTCTATCTGGCCTGCAGGGCCCCTAAAAATTTAGAAAATTAATATTTCTCTGCCCTTGGTTCCTGTCAAATGACAGGAACCAGTAGGGCAGTAGGATCCAGGGGAAGCCCGGCAGGCTCCCACAACAGCAGGGCCCACCCAGCCCCGCCCCCGCAGCCAGAACCACAGGTAAGGGGGAAGGGCGGGGGGGACCCCAGGCAGGGAAGGAGCCTGGGGAAAGGTGGCCCAGGGAAGAGAAAGCAGTCCCTCCCCCGCCCCATGGCCGGCACCCTGCACTGCAGCCGCTCGCAGCCCATGTGGGGCTGCCTGTGCCGCCTCCAGACAGCTCTGCGGGGCCTGCGAGCAACTGCAGCAGGGAGCACCGGCCATGGGGCGGGTGAGGGGCTGCTTTTCCCTGCGCTCAGCACCAGCTCCTTCCCTGCCAGCGAGCAGGGGGTCGGGGCTGTGCACTGCCCCACGCCTGCACCATGGGGCTGGGGGCACTGGGAGTGAGTGGGCAGGGAGCCAGCGGGAGCACGAAGCCCGCACCACTGTCCCAGGGCTAGCATCAGCGGGGCCCAGAGCAGGGCGGCAGGAGTGCGGGGTCCCAACCAGCAGGGGCTCTATGGAGCTGGGCCAGCTCCCCCCTCTCCCTCCTGGTGCCG
>NW_005842793.1:426110-439494 GCF_000455745.1 Alligator sinensis
CTTGCCCTCACAGTTCCTCCCTGCGGGACCTCCCTTTTCACTCCCCGACATTAGTTTATGAAATCTCAAGTGCTGTGGCCTGTTCAGCACTAGGCTATTTGGCAATTGTAAAACAGTTTTGTCAACAGTCATACATGTTGACACACTTCTAAATTCCCTGGTACTGCTAACCTGTCACTGCCATTGGCACAGGCTCAGGGTTGGGGTCTTTTTTTAAACACACAAATTGAAATAGGACTTTAAGGCTCATATTATCACAATACAGCCTGCAGGAACACTAATGCAGGACACTTGCCTTTTATTCTCAGAGCTGTGGCTGAAGTCCAGAAGTGCACACCCAGTCATACTTTGTACAAATAAAGGCCCATTCTTCCACAATCCAACCACAATCTTGAGTTTCCACTTGATTTAGTTCAGCCTAAGCTTTACAAGAGCAGAATCTGATATCATCTCCTACCATTGATAACTTTCTGTTGAAAGAACTGTTTGAACTTGGTTATTAAATCTGTCAAACATTCTCCAGGACCAGTTACTATTGCTACAGTGCTTCCTGCAGCCAGCTTGCAAAAAATTGCTTGTAGCCCTTCTGTTTTAGGCATGCAGTTGTCGTGAAAACACACGCAGCATACTTTTGGGTCAGGTCAGCAGAAGCTTTTATTCAAAAGAAACTACAGCTGTAGGGGGGATTCCAAAGTGACATGGATTTCCCAAGCACTTGGAAGGGGTCCCCCCCCAAGAGCAAAATCAGGAGGCTTATATACTTTAACAGTTGCTTACAACTCATGTGATCATATAGTGAAATTAGCATGAAAAGCAGCTATAATATTACTTCATTATTTCTTTGCTGTAATCAGGATGGGAACTAATGGGGGAGGCGAGGTTAGTTCACAAACCTCCTTCTTGCACCTGGAAATCAGATTTGTACATACTTTTTTGCTATCTTCAAGGCCGCGGTGAGCGAAGCAGTTGCAGAGGAGTTACAAAGAACAAACACTTTCTCTTATCTGTTCTACTATACAGAGCCAGCAATTCTCCACAAAGCGGTTATGTCATCTTATAACTAAAATAATCAAAGTTTAAGGCATATATTTTTTCTGATTCCACAAAGTCCAGTGCGACTTTCCAAGTTTAAAGAGCCTGTCTGGCTAAAAAATACCATTTGGAATAGCAGTAAACAGGCTCTTTCCAGAAAGGAAGCAAAAGCTGGCCAGTGGTACAACCTGGGAAGAACTGCCTAATCAACTAGAGCAGACAGCGCCTGCCTTGCAGTTCATCTTAAAATTTTCTTGGGGTTTCAGCACAAATAGCCCCACTCCCACCTTTTACCTCTTACTAAAGTCCATTTTTACCCAGCTCTCAAACACGACTTGCTGGAGTAAGAACTGCACCAAGCTGGTTATACTGTACATTTAGTTCTGTTCAAAGAATTACCATAGCCCACATTTAGATCCAAGTTGGTCTAAGAGTTTGACACAAGCATCAACTCAGTTGAACACATACTGTTAAATAACTGGAGCCAGGCTTCTAGAACTGCCTTGAAAAGACTTTTCCTTGCATACAAAAGCAGAAGGAATGTTGGAGATGACAAGGGGCGGCGATTCAAAATAGCTGACAAACACTCAACATACTGACGGATCGATCGATTCCTCTGCTTAATCCTTGCTGACAAAGACAATCTCTAGTTACACAACAGTGTAAAACACTGTATAGCCTGTACTGCCTCTGCAAAGCTTACATCAGGAAACGAGTAAGTTCTTCAGTGACCCTTAAGATGGTCAATATTCATGCAAGATTTAGAAACCACTGTCTTAGATATGCTAAACCATTAGTTTCCAGTATATGCTCTTCTAGTACCACTATTCTTCACTTCCACTAGGTCTAGAAAAGCTGAGCCTTGTAACATGGTTCTGCTCTGCAGCATAAACCAAAAAGATACCTTCTTTTCCAAAAGCTGTGCAGCCTGACTGTCTTCTAGGTCTTAGAGAATATCTATGGCCTATGATAAATGTACTTCTAGTTTCTCCTATTAGCTCTGCAGAACTAAATCGAATGAGCTGAATTGTTTGCTGGCTCATTTAGCAGCACTGAGATTAAAGCCTTGCAGGGAAGTTGCTTGGAAGATTTCTTTCCTTCAGTATGAAGAAGCTGATCTTGCATCACTGAATGAACATGGAAATCCAGTGCTCACTTTTAAACCAGAAACTAGAAGGAACAGATTTTTGCTGTTTTGTTTATCATGCACTGCTGTGGGCTCTACAGTTATTTCACCTACTTTCACTTTCATTTTGGGGTCATTCCCCCACATTCTCCTACATATGGTACATGACAGGAGTGCAGCTGTCCACCCAGCTGCAGAAACCAGAAACAAGAAATTTTGGCTGGAAGAGTACTACAAGGATACAGCCAAGAAAGCAGGGACTTTGGCATGCATTCAAGGGCAAACTCCTATTTGCTTGCAATAATAGTATGCCAAATACCTGTTTGAAGAAAATTTCTCCAGTTCTCCAAAATCTGCAGCATTCTGCTTTATAAAACAGGCCTCACCTGAATCTCATAAAAAAATTCAGGACCTTAAATTAAGGGATATGTATTTTCTTGGGTTTTTCTTTGTTTTTTTGCTTCATTGGGGGTTTTGTTTGTTTTTTGATTGTGACCTAACAAGTTCCCAGATGACAGGGGTGGTCAGGCACAGGCGACTGGTAGGGGGGGCACATGCCCCGCCTGAGATTGGCCCTCAACTTGGTACCGCGCAGGATGGAGCAACTTTTTTGCTGCGTAGGCCAGTGGCGTGTTGGGGGGAGAGCACTAAGCTGCGGCACAGAAGTATATGAGTGGATATGGGGCTTTTGGCCCGCCCACAAATTGTCCCCCATCCCCCCCCACCCCAGACTCAGGAGGCACCAGTCACCCCTACATTCAGGAATACATGCATATGTAACGTGCTGTCAGGATGAACACACACACACAAAAATCCTTCAATAAAAGCTACATTACTCTAAAATTGATGCCTTTGGTTGCTTCATAACAACATTTCTTTGCCTATATAAAACCTGAAGGCATAAGAATGTTACTTCAGCTCTTTTCAGCAGTCTCTGAAAACTCAGTTTGGGAAATTAGGAGCAAATTATTTATATTAATAAAAGCAAATGACACAAATCTATAGGTTTTCTCTTGCTAGTTTACATATTCTCTTAACTCTTGAGTAAGGGCCAATTGTGTCATCAAAAATGAAATCCCAGAGAACTCGAACCCAAGACTGGTGCTGAGGAAGGTTGTCATAGTATTCTGCTGCGATCTTCTTCACCTGAAAAGAAAAAGAAACCCATTTAGCCAAGCATTGTCAAGGCCAGTTTTGTTTTCTAGGTCAGTTTATGCTTTACTTCCTTGTAGCTTTAAAAACAGCCTGAAAGACTTACTGTAGCACAGATCAAACTCCATCAGATCAAGACCTGCTGCGGTACTGAGAGCTGTTGCATTTTAGATAGCTAGTTCTTGTAGCAAAAAGTGCCAAGCAGAAGTTCCAGCTTTGCCTTCTTTTACTCAACATGTACACATACAGTATTTTGCCCACTTCAACTCCAAAGCACTCTGGCTACACACTTGATTGCACTAACAAAACCAAATATTTCAACTGCAATATCTAACAGGACCATTTCACAGATTCACTATTTAAGGGTTACTATGAATGTCAAACCTAGTTTAGTTTTCTTGTGTACGTGGACTTTATCGAGAACCAAAATAGTTTTGGTAAAAATTCAGGTCCATCTGAATCCAGCTGGAGCTTTGTTAGCTGTGTTGTGTCCCCAACGGGCTGATCCAGCTCCATCCTCAGAACTTTGAAGAACCTAAATCTGATCGTTGGATTTTGACTCCCGACATTCAGCAGCCCCAACCTAGGATTTTCGGAGAAGGGAAGAGAGGGTCTCTGAATTGTCCTAATTTACCCAGAAGTAACAAGTACTAGCTGAAGCCAGGGACAAACAGGTAAGCCTGTGGCACGTTAGGATGCCCCAGTTTAAAACTTGGAATTCATGATGCAATCCCTCCCAAATTATCTAGCCCTGCCCTAACAATGGCAAGTTTACCGCCCCATAGATCAGAGCCAAGCTTGTTGTGCTTCCGGATGCCTATGTTGTCACTGCAGAGCCTACTCATTTCTCATGCTTTCAAATGCCCAGCCTGCTTCATTTTACTGACAGTCAGGCTAGTTGCTCCAAATTTATTCCTCAGGATGTGCTTGTCCATATCTCAAATACCACCACAATAGTTACAAGTTCAGGTACTGTCACCTCACTTTAGTGACTGCACAAACCAGTGCAGAAGTGACCAAATACAGTAGCTGCAGCCATCTCCCCATCAGTACCATTACTGGGCATGCAGCAAAAATGCTGACTAATCTCAGATCCCTAATTAAGCTTCTCTCTGCTCTCCCACAGCTCTACAAAGTGATTAGTAAAAGGCCATGTAGGCTGCCCTCCTTATTCACAGCTTAATTTACAGGTTTGGGAATGCAAAAAAACCCCAACTAACTAAAACAATAGTCAGATTAAACCTTAATGGTTTTAGCAGGGAGATGGAAAAAAGATAGATAGTAGCTATCTGTGATTACAGTAGTGTTCTAAAATCCTCCTGAATCTAAGTTGTGTGCTGTCTTCTACTTTATCCTACCCCTACCACTTGAACAGAAATCTGTGATAATCAGCTAGATCACTTTCAGCTACCTGCTGTACTATACTCCTTGTGCGCACCTACACATGCAAATGCTCCAGGGTGGGTTTACTCTAGAGCAATTTACTCCAGAGTAAACCCAGCCCAGGCAGGTGTCTACACATGCAGGAAAGCAGGAACAGATTCTCCTGCTTTCAGTTGGCTCCTTCCCCCACTGGCGCTGCATGTAGCCGCCAGGGGGAGCTGTAGCCCAGGGGCTGGTAGGAAGCACCGGGCAAGGAGACATCCATCTCCTAGAAGGGGCTGGGAGATTGCTCCCTGCCCTTGGGAGCTGCCTGCTGCTGGGGCAGGCTCTGGTGCTAGAGCCTGGGTGTGGACAATGTTCCCCTGCCCCAGCAGCAGGGAGCTCCCAGCCCCTGGTCTGCATTTGCAGAGTGGGGACTGGGGGCGCCCTGCTGCCAGGGCAAGGGGACATTGTCCACACCCAGGCTCTAGTGGCAGGCAGCTCCCAGGGGCAGGGAGCAATCTCCCGCCCCCTGCTGCCCAGCTGACGGGGAGCAAATTTGCTCCTGATTGGCCGTCTACACTTGCCATAGTGCACAGTAATTACTCAAGTAAATTTGCTAATTGTATTTACAGATAGCAAATTTACTCATGATTACAGCAAATTTCTGCGCAGTAAGCATCTGCACATGTATATGGCGACACATACTGTGCAGTAATTTGCGCTAATCTCGAATAAAGCATCTCATGTAGATGCATCCCTTAGGTACATTCAGGAAACAGTTAAAAAAGTCATCTGGTGTGTCATCTGTCATTCTAAAACTAGAACTCCACCTTCTAGGCAAACAAAAGCCATAGTGTCTCAGGAAGAACAACAGATCAAAAAACAAGTTTCCTTTCAGCCAATTATTCACTTCCAATTAAAAAGCAAACACCCAAAGATTGTAAAAGCTAGCTAAGTTGAGAGCAATAAGATTTCCCCCCACCTTCATTAAACTATGACGCCTATGGCTCATGGGAAGCATGACTAATTTGTATGCAGCTTTTTGACCTTCAATTTAAAGAAAAACAAAAAAACAAAAACAACCCCTCCAACCTAAGAACCTCAGGTGGAGTTAAAATGTAAACCCATATCAGCTGCAGCTGGCTGCACTATAAATTCCTTCAACTTCCTGTTTTATACATCCCCTTTTGACAATGTCTTGCACACTTTATGGTACACAGGGAATTACTTTTTTTATACCAACTTCTGGTTATGCAGCTTTTTATCCATAAGGGGTTGAAAAAGTAAACCCTAGCACTCAGATACCCTAGCACTTCTGCAAGAACTTGGATTGCCTCAGCTCTTTGGGTTTAGATAGAGAAACTCTGCTAGAACAGGCTCTGCACCAACACTGTACACCAGGCTTGTCCAACATACGGCCCGTGGCCTGCCATATGGCCCGCCAAGCCATTTTATCTGGCCCGCAGCGGTGGCAGTGCTGCCACCGCAGAGCACAGGACCACGGTGGCCGTGGTGTGGAGCCACCACGGCGGTGCGGAGCGCAGAGCTGCAGCGGCGCAGAGTGTGGAGCCGCCGCTGCAGAGCATGGAGCCACGGCAGTGGCAGTGGGGCTGCAGCGGCGGAGCTGCAGTGGCAGTGGCAAAGCCGCGGCGAGGCAGGCAGGGTGGGGCCACAGCGAGGCGGGCAGGAGTGTCCCACAGGCCCCAGCCAGCAGGGAGGGGAGGGGACCTGCTTACCCCCGCGGGGCCCGAGGGAGCGGCCCCGCGCAGGAGGGTAAGCAGCGGCCGCCGACACTGCTGGCCTGCGTCTGCCTCATCACCCACCCACTTCAAGCCAGCCCCGCTGCCCTTCCCTGCCCTGCTTGGCCCCACAGCAAGGCGGCGCCTGCTCCCCCGGCCAGTCTCCCCCTGGGCGCTGTGGCTCTCCAGGCCCGGTCACGAGGCCCCAAGGGGGCCGCTTCTCATGTGCTGCTGGGACAGGAGGAGGAGCCCGGCTGGGTCTGCACTGGCCAGCAGAAGAGGCGGCGGAGCCATGTGCCGCTTGGGACGGGACGAGCCTGCACCGGTCAGTCCCGAGCAGCACACGGCTCCATCCCCGCTTCTGCCCTGGCCGGTCAAGCCCTGGCCAGCCTCCTCCCGTCCCCAGCAGCACATGGGAAGCTGGCTTCAGCTAGCTGCACGCTGCTTTTCCTGGCTGGTGTCGACCGAGTTCTGCCCAGGCGGGTCCTGCAGCACCATGTCAACCCAGGCATGGCACCAGCAGGCCAGGCGGGCCCCAGGTTAACCCTGGCCTGGCCCCATGGCTTCTCAGCACCAGGTCAACCCAGTTGTAGCCAAGCGGCTCCTGCAGCACCATGTCAATCCGGGCATGCATGCCATGTCAACCCCTGAGACTTCACTGGTGTCAAAGGTCACGTGACATCACTTCCTGATATGATACCACTTCCTGTGACGTCTTTGAATATGGCTCGCCAGCCCACTGGGTGATAAAAAGTTTGTGATCCGGCCCCACATTCAAAAAGGTTAGACACCCTGCTGTACACTAATCCTTGCCTCCAGGAGCTCACAATTTAATGAGAGAAGTGATGGGATCTGGATGTTTCATTAGGGCACAAGGGTTTTTACACTGTGCCTTCTACTTTCCTGCTCATCAGTCAGGAAAGAGTTCTTACTATTTAGCAGGGGTTCAGGTTGTAGCCGTGTTGGTCTAAGGACATAGGCAGACAAGGTTCCTTGGGTGAATTTGATATCTTTTATTAGACCAACCCAGATGGTTGGAGAATAGTTATTAAGCAAGCTTTCGGGTTCAAACACCCTTCGTCAGGCTAAGGAAGCTTCAGCAGTTGGTGTGTGCTCTTCCTGGATGGAATGAAGAGACTCTTCATTCCATCCAGGAAGAGCACACACCAACTGCTGAAGCTTCCTTAGCCTGACGAAGGGTGTTTGAACCCAAAAGCTTGAACCTGTGCTGGCTTTGATATAAAAGATATCAAATTCACCCAAGGAACCTTGTCTACTATTTAGCAGACACAGATAAAGATTCATGTTGTTCAGGAAAAGGATGATGGGAACTTGCGGGGATATGGATTTAGTTCACAAGCTTTCTGTGATCTTAGCCTCAAATAGCATAATTCCTCTGTTACATGACTTCTGCTCCCCTCATGAAACAGGGATTATTTTCCCACCACGTCTATTCAAGTTGTGAGCTCCTGGCAACAAGGACTAGTGCCTGCTATGCTTGCGCAGAGCCTGCTCTAGCAGCTTCTAATTCTGGTGCCCAAATACTATGACAATAAATGTTTAATTATGTTTGCAAGACGCTTTCAGAAAGTATTTGATCATCTAAAATGTGGTCGTTACCTAGCTAAAACAGCAAGCACACAACAACTTATGGGGTATCAGCAATACATTCACTACAGGAAACTAGAGAATTTAAGGTTTTTTTGTTGGGTTTTTTTTAAAGGAGACTTTGTAAGTGGTCACAGGACATTGGTTTGTGTCATCTGAGAAGCCATCCCCAGCAGAACAGTTCTCATTCCTCCTTCCCCCTAACACCAAGGCTGGAATTCACTGAGGAAGCAGAAGGGTACTGCCAACTGCCTCACCCTTACACCACCTGCAACACTGGAATTATCCCTCCTCAGCATCCAAAGGGGAGAATGGGTACAAGCTATGAAAGGGCCCTGAGCTCCTCTTCAAACTGGCCTCCACCCCTACATTTTCTCTCCACCCCTACATTGCCAGACCTCTACATGGGGCCGAAGTTAATGCAACTTCCTTCTCCAGATAGCTCAGGCCTGATCTACACTAGACACAACCAGTGTGCTAAGAACAGTAGTGCTGTCCTGCACTGTGAAGACTACCTTGGTGCAGGAGCAGCACTAATACATTTAAAGCAAAGTAGCTATCTGTCCTACTCTAATGGGGCCATTGATTCAGGGAGGCTTTTACAATGCAGATGTTTCTTACTGGGTCATCCAGATTGTTGATGCTTGGGTCCCCAGAACTTTGCTTGTTCTGCTTTCTATCCAGCATGTAGAGGCTATAAACAAATATGTTCCATGTCCTAAATGTATATTTTGATGTCTTGGTTTCCCCGCTGTGCCACCTCACAGAAACTATATGGAAGTTTTATCCTGCATACTAAAACCAGCAACATTCTTTACAGTCTTGCTTTGTTGATGAGATTACCAGGAAGAAATCCAACATCAAGT
The DNA here is from genome assembly GCF_000455745.1 of Alligator sinensis. Lineage (NCBI taxonomy): Eukaryota > Metazoa > Chordata > Crocodylia > Alligatoridae > Alligator > Alligator sinensis. The sequence goes on from NW_005842793.1 coordinate 434,999, forward strand.
CACGTAGTGTGTTTAGCTGTATAGTCTAACAGGATCACAAAACACAAACTGTGTACCCTAATCTCCTGGATGCACAGGACAGTCAGGCTGACTGGAGAGATGATGACACATTTACACCTGTATTAAAATCAATGCACAAAGCTACCTTTAAGTCACAATGCACAGAAGGAACTATTATTAAATCTCTCCACTAGGTGGCAGATGAGCAGGTAATAGCCTCGGTCTTTCTCAAACGATCTTACTGCCCTGGAATAAGCTGCAGGCAGACAGTACGTTGTAAATCATAACCTAGCCATATGTTAAAGCAATTCATGGTGTCTTAAAACAAGGAATAAGCCACAAAGTTATGCCACAAAAACCGTACAACTTTGTGGCTGGTTCCTATGATGCCATCAATTGAGTGCGCAGCCAGGAGTGCCCCATAGCTTGGAGCCCTGTCGGCTGATCTAGGCTCCCAGCCTCAGAGGCATGTCATGCGCCTTTGAGGTGAGGATCTCACAGCTGACAGGGTTCCTGGCTGCAGGGATGCACCATGAGCTTCTGCGGCTGGGAGCCCACAGCCGATGGAGCCTGCAGCTGCAAGAGCACGTGAGGTGCCTGTATGTTTGGCAGAGTCCTACATATACTGGCCAATAGTGCCCCATTTGTCTGTATCCATCTGATGTTAGTCTTGAATTGTTTGTAAGCTCCTGGGGGCAAGGGCATTCTCTTTGGTTGTTTGCACAGTGCCTGGCATAGGGGGGCAGGTAGCTGACTGGAGCTCCTAGATACCACTGAAATTCCAGCCCCTTACTACAGGTATATTCACTGTCTTCTAGACTATCTGCACTGTAGAAATCCCTGTGTGCTAGAGCCTATCTAAACATTAAGATGATAAAAGTTCTTGCCATAAGAAAAAGTCTAAGAATAAAAAGAGGGGATGATGGCATTAATCCGAAGAACATTTACAGGCTACCTACATGTGCGTTAATGGCTCCAAGTACTTACTTCATTAAAAAAAATTAAGTGATTGAAAAGTTAACACTGGCTCTCATGAGTTAACCTGTGTTTTAAACAAACACAGCCACAATAGATCTTCAGGGTAGCCAGTTTATGTCTGGTTTTATACCCTGCTACATCCTTCCCTCCCACAAGTTTAATAACTAACTACTTTGCCTTGGGTAATACTCAGTGTAACAATAGTTCTTTTATTCTGTTTGTAGAGAAGATTTCCACTATAGTTAATGCATTTTCACAAGGGTGTGCAATTCTACAGATAAACAAAATGTACCCTTTACCCCTGTTTAAAATCTGAGAATGAAGTTTGTGCAAAAGTAAAGCCTAATAACAAGCATCACATTGATCTTTAAAACTAATACTTTGAAACACCATGGTATTAATTTCATGGTATACAAGGTAAGAGGTAACTTGCATCTTATTGGTAAAGGAGACCCATGCAGCTTACATTTAATGGCTACCAGGTTACAGCATGACCCAGTGTTTCCTGTTTCTGTTCTGTAATCTTTCAAGGATCAGACTAATGCATATTTTTCCAGCAGCAAATACAATGCTGGGACAGTTTGTATGAGCCATCTGTAGCGGCAGGCAAGACCAAGCATCTGATAAACAAGTGGATGTATGGTTCAAAGTCCAATTATTCTCTCATTCTGCCACCACCCCTTTAATACCAGCCAGCCTGCTTTGTGTGAACCAGGCCAACATGGCCATACAATGCTCCCCTGTTACTATAGCATACTATATGGCCCCTAATTCTTACTACAGCTCCCAAGAACAGGTGCAGTCTCCAGTACTAGATACAGTGCACTGCATTTTCATTAGGTTTTGATCTGTGGATATCATGGTTTTTTTTCCCCATGAGCGAGTGCCTTTTACATGAAAAATAGTAATATGTCATACCAGCATCTCTGTGCACCTATGTACCAGCTGATGACTTGCTCCAATACATTCTTCCATAGATTCTGTTCTGTCCAGTCACATAACTAGTCAGGAGCAGAACTTACCTGCTTGAAACAGGTTGGCAAGGGAATGAGGGAAACAGGGGCAAGGGAATGAGATTACGTGTTGTCCTATTACCTACAAATAGGCAGGCTGCATCTCAAAGCTCACCTTGAGATTGGGATTCCCTAAACAATGTAAGCTCTTTGCTTCCTTATTCTTACCGTTGTGCCACTTGTGCAATGAAGCTAGTTGGGAAGAATTTTTTCTGTCCCTTGTAAAAATAAAAAATAAAAAATTATGAATGGGACTGTTTTCTGCAAAATTTGATCTTCAGCTTTTGGGGGGGTTGGCAACAATTTTTTCTATTTTGAGATTTTGCAAAAATTTCTACCTCTGTGAGCAGTTTTCTATCAAAAGCACTGACAAAAAATTCAGCTGAGTCCACTGTGCAAAAGCTTGACAATTTCTCTAGTCCTTAGTAGAGGCAGATAGACAAGGAGACTAACCTCAGATCCACAGACGTATGTAGTCTGTGCATCGTGACCAGCAGGTGGAACACTTCCAAGCACCTTCATGAGGTTCAACTAGCTCTTCCCTACCATCCTTGTCAAAGCATCCTTGCCAAGGGGGTGAACTAATAGCTCCCAAAGCCCATGGAAACTGATCAGGGGATGGGGAAGCTCCTCTCTCATTCACACCTGCCTAACAGCATCACCAGCTTTAGCAACCAGCTAAGTACACTTTTGTTCAAACTCATGCGCATGCTTCATGAAGCATGGCAGAGTGACCTCTAATAAAGGAAGACCAAGAGCATGTTGGGGCAGATGAGGAAGACCAACTAAAAAGTAACACCTTCACTACTCTCACTTACAGCAGTACTGAAAGGGTTTGCATTGATGCAGTGTAAGGGGAGGCATTTACCAGGCTTGCTCAGAGGCTTTTGCACTCAATAGTCATGGAAATATTTGTGAAGCATCAGAAGCTCTTGGATGACTGTGAAGCATTTGCAGACAATTCAGGTAATTGAACCAGTAGGCAAAACCCCATGCGTACAGTAAGTACAATCTATTCTACATCAACCCACCTCTTCTTAAATGGTTCTTTTAGAATGCCCAGTGTTAATCCATTAAATCAGGAACTGCTAGACACTTATACACAAGAAATCAAATCCCTGCATGGCCAGAACTTTATTTCCAGAACATGAGACACAAAACAAGCCCAATTTTTCAGAAGGCAAATGCTCAGCACTTTTAGCAATCAAGTCCTTTGCATATGTTAAATTTTAGAGGCCTCAAAAAATAAAATACTCAGCAGCCACTGCTGGTCTGTCTCTCCAAACTTAGTTGTAAACTTAGTGTGCTTCAAAGCTGAGCCTATGTCCTCCTAGGTTTTGCACACCAGCAAATACACAAGATCACACTTCAAACTCTCTCTGATCACTAGACAAGTTTAATTGGATACATTTTATGTAAACAAGATGGTGGCAAGCAACCAACTCAGACCTATAAACTAAAAAGATATTCTTGTTTTTCCTCCCAGCTATTCAACTATTCACACATAGGTTAAGAACAGCCGGTGGCATTATTTTTATACTAAATGTAAATAAAACCAACTAGCCCCTTTCACCTGGTATATCAACTATGATATTGCATTGCAAAGTTACTTGTCATATTGAATGAAATAGTTTGAATGTTTGTAATGGTTGCCCATTAGCCAGTTTCAGGAAGAAGATAAGGTTTATCTCCTTATCTAGTTCATTGTTTTGGACTACGTGCGAAAAGGTCCTGACTTTGCTTAAAGTTTTAACTCTTGAATTTTATCTTTAGAAGTCTTTTACAAAAAGAACCTGAAATTGATCCTTTAGCAAATATCCTGAGTTCCGAGAGATCAAACCCTAGAGCCTTTTGATCAAATTGGTAAGAAAAGGTCACTTGCAGTGGTATGGAAGTTCCCCAAAAGTAATTTAAAATGATTAACAAAAGAAACTAATTACTAAGCAAAAGAATCTGTTGAGTAAGATCCGAGCCCAAATTTGGGGGTAATGACAGGTTTGAGTAGGAGTGGCCCAAGACGGCAGCTCACTCAATAAAAACTGTAACTTACTGTCCCAATTTGGAGGTGACTATACTTGCAGAACAACGAAGGAAGAATCGCAAGTGTAGGCCAGATCAGACTGATCACCTGAACCAACCTCTCCGTGAACACGAATCTCTTAGTTCACGCTGAAGCTGCAGAGCGCCCGAAAGGGACTGAAAGAAGGGGACTTAGTCCTATCAGTATTGAGGCCAGCCTATTGAATTGTATTGCTGAGGTGAGCCCATTGAACCGTACTACTGAGGCCAACCCATTAAATTGTACTACTGAGGAATGAAACCATATTTAGGTGTTTGGCTTCTCGGAATTGTAGGACTGTAAGTATATTATGAAAATAACAGTATTGTGTCAAATTTAACTTTTAGTTGTAATTGTAGTTGTTTTTGTAATACTAATTCTTATAGCATTGTTTGGGAAGGAAGTGCATTCAGAGCATTGTTTCTGATATATGTAATTATTGTGTT
>NW_005842793.1:440642-448326 GCF_000455745.1 Alligator sinensis
TGCTTCCAGTTTTGGGCTCCACAATTCAAAAAGGATGTGGAGAAGCTTGAGAGAGTCCAGAGAAGAGCCACGCGCATGATCAGAGGTCAGGGAAGCAGACCCTACGATGACAGGCTGAGAGCCCTGGGGCTCTTTAGCCTGGAAAAGCGCAGGCTCAGGGGTGATCTGATGGCCACCTACAAGTTTATCAGGGGTGACCACCAGCATCTGGGGGAACGTCTGTTCACCAGAGCGCCCCAAGGGATGACGACTAGGTCAAATGGTCATAAACTACTTCAAGACCGTTTCAGGCTGGACATAAGGAAGAATTTCTTTACTGTCCGAGCCCCCAAGGTCTGGAATAGCCTGCCACCAGAGGTGGTTCAAGCGCCTTCATTGAACACCTTCAAGAGCAAACTGGATGCTCATCTTGCTGGGATCCTATGAACCCGGCTGACTTCCTGCCCTTTGGGCAGGGGGCTGGACTCGATGATCTTCCGAGGTCCCTTCCAGCCCTAATGTCTATGAAATTTATGAAGCATTGTTTGGGAAGGAAGTGCATTCGGAGCATTGTTTCTGATATATGTAGTTATTGTGTTCTTAATGTTTGTGGTGTTTCTTAAAGCTAAGCAGTGTTATATACGTAGCAAAGAGTTTTAAAATAAAATTGTGTTGTATAAATTAAGAGTGTATTCATTGTGAAATCGTGCAATCAGCTAACTACTCCCCCAGCCAGTGCATCAAAACGAATCAGTAAATTGTGTGGGATTTTCTCTATTCCATAACCCACTAGAGACATTACTCTAGAGATCAGGCATACATTTTCAACACAACTGATGATGAAGCCATCTCTCTGCTCCAATTAATTTTCACCTACATGTACTTGTGACACATACCAACATATTTGTCTAGCTTCCACCTTGGTACATACCTACGAGCCTTGTAGAAAGGAAGGTGAACTTAGCCTCAGCTTCAACTCTTCAGTTTACTAGCAATATTTTTTATGCTGAAGCAATTACCATATTATCTAAACCTTATAATGTTGTCCTATAACTTACATTTTGACTCCTTGCCTATCTTCTTCCAGAATAGTCCTTCAGGAAATTTCAAGATATGCTTGCAGTCTTAGTTAAAAATTGTAGGGACCTATTGCTTAATTAAGAAAGGTTGTAGTAGAACGATGTAGCAATTTTTACATGGACCCAATTCAGTTGTTAAAACTTGCATGCTTACCATTGGCAACTTGCATCCAGGAATGCTGGGGAAATCGTGATGCTCCATGTGGTAGCCAACATTAAAGGTGATCCAGTTCAAAGGTCCATAATATGAATAAGTTTCATACCCTTTTAGGAACATGTAGTGTTCTGCAATGAAGTGTCCAGAAATTGGATGTATGCCCATGCCCAGTAATGAGCCCGCTATTAAATAAATAACAGGCTTCAATCCCCAAAGGAAATATATTATGAAATCTAGAGTAAACTGTACCAGAGCATTACATATTTCCATGTGAGTGATTGCTTTGGGGTTCACATAGAGCGGTCTGAGGCTATAAAACAATGGTTGGAGGGCAAGCCAGATTAGTTTCCGAAACGGAGTACAAAAGAACCAGCCTTCAAAGTCTGTCGGAATATCCACATCCAGTGCATCTCCACCAAGGTATCGATGATGGTCAATGTGGTATTTCTTGAACGAAGCAGAATAAGGAACTCCAATTGGCAGGTTGGCAAAGACAGCAAACCATCTATTCCATTTAGCCTGCTTGTTTCCAAAGGCAACATTGTGTGAAATATCATGGATTGCGAGGGTCAACGAGTGGTTGACACAACCCCCAAAAGCATAAGCCCAAAAGAAAATCCATTTCCATGATAAATCCTTCACCAAGTAACAGGCTAGCAGCTGTGAGAAAACCATTCCAAAAACAATCCATTTTAAATGGGGATCTGGTCCCATTAGAGACTTGATTGCTGGATACTTCGCTGAAGAGAAAACAAGAATCTCACGTAAGTAAGCAAGTATGCATGATCATCAGCTGCATTTTCTATTCTAATACCTCACTTAAGGGTTGTTAACATGGCCCTAGTCTTACAAAGAGGTGATGCTAAGGCACAAGTTATTTCTGGAGTGTGCAAAGATCATATTAAAGAATTGGTCTTTTCCAATACAGTTACATTTGCACAACTGATTTGGTGCAGGTCACTATAGAGGCTACACAGTATGATTATCCTATCACACAAAGTATTTTCCAACTTTCTAATATATACAGGTTAGAATGATAAAATACCAAGGAAACGCACTCCTTAAGAGTATTTCTAATGATTCCCCCACCCCAAGATAATGTTCTGCAATCACCAATGGTTACATCATGAACAGATTCTCATATACATTAACATCACAAGGGAAACTGATAGCATAATAACTTGGAACAAAGAATAACATTTTCCACATCATTCTACCTATTAGCTTTTCCCAAACTACCAGAAATAATCATAAATATTACCCTGATAAATCCATAACAGCCTGATATAGCTTTGTCTGTGAAGCTTCACAGTTTCATTAAGAAAAAAAAAAAATCACAAAAACAAAACCAAAAAAAAACCTGGTAAGAGAAACTAAGCCATCTGACCTACTCCCATACTGATGCAGGATCACCAATTTGTTGCAGTCCATTTTTGACAACTGTCCTCTTGCTCTTCTATTTTAGAGAGCAACATAAAAGTGCATGTTACCCTTTGCCTGCCATTCATTGTATTGTCCCCTTTTACCAGTATTTGTGTCCTCTTTAAAAGAAAGTCTAGCAATACTTCCCTTTTCACTCACATAGCACCCTCCCACATTTGTTCCCTTGCTGCCCATTTTCTAACCCCTTTTATTTCTGTACTATATTCATCCATATATGCAACTTGCATAGCAGAGACTGGATAAAGTCAGCCTGGGAACTGTGGTTGTACAGTATGTATCCAGAGGTTCTGATACATGCATTTTTTGTTAAATAGGTAAATGTCATCTGACCATCAAACTACATTCACTATTCCAGCAAAATCAGATTATGAAGGTGTGCGTCTCTGCTGTTGTGGATACTGCAAACAATGGAGACAATGTGAATAGTTCCTTATGACCTTGCCAGAGGCAGAATATGGAAGTTTCACACTGAAACATGATTGAAACAAACAGAAGTCCATTTCCATAAAGCACAGAAAATTTGGCATTAATTGTCTGACATTCGTGACAAATGGTGGCATAGATAATACTGTGCTGGACATTGCTTAAACTTATACAAAAAACCTAAACTCAGTCCTAAAGAGCTTGCAATAGTACCAGATGTAGCAAATGTTTAGTTGCATTCTGTTTCAAAACAAGTCCATACAGTTTTCTGTTGATGTGCCAGGGATTGCTACCCAACATTCAGATGGGCATCTGAATTTCTGACACAAGGCCTGTATGACATCTCGTCATGAAGGACAACAGCTCCTGGTCAGCGTGCCTCTGTAGGAATTAAAGCCCAAGCCACCCATGTATACTTGCCCCACCCCAAAAATGTATTAAAATGAAATTGTGTCACAAGAGGTGGGAGAGAGGGAGGAAGGGAGTTATCAAAATGAAAGTCCCTCAGTTATATGGTTCACATTATTCCTAGATAAAAAATTTTAGCTAAAATTATTCACTGAAAAATGTAGCTTTGGGTGACCAAGATTATTTGTAAGTTCTGGTCAAATTGAGTAATTGTTTTTGCTAAGTTTCAGCCACTAAATAAAGAAGTCTGAACCATTTTTGTTTCAACAGTTAGAAAAAGTTATTTCTATGCAATGCCATAGTTTAGAAAATTGCTATTTAAAAAAGAAAACCCGAAAGACAAAATTAAGTGTTTGCAGTCAAAGAAATGTTTGTCAAGCAAAGATAAGTTTGTTTTGATTTTTCAGCTTGGCCAACAAGTGGAGAACACATTCACACAGCTCTAAATGCTTTTAAGATTCATTATTCTAAAGCCATTCGGTGACTTACTAAAGAGCAGGTTGATGACTATTATAACATATATCTAAGATACAGAACAATTCATTAATTGCACAATATGAGATATTGCATAAGAATCTATAGATGCCAATCATGCATGAAGACATTTTATGATCAACCCTTAGTGATTATAAAATAGTGTAATAATACGTATGGGAAATATCAACTTCTAAATATCTTCCAAGATATATTAAGGGACACGACTAAAGTTAGTGTCTGTTATATATATATATATATATATAGATGGAAAACTCCAAGGTAAATTTTAGCATAATGGTTAATCAATGGTTAACCTGCTGCTCCTCCCGGTATCTGTCCCCTGCTGCACCACCTGCCTGGCACCCTGACTCACCCTTCCGTTCCCAGCTGCAAGCACCTTGCTGCACTGCAGGCTAGGCTGGGCTGGGCTGTGCTGTGCTGCACCCACTCCACAACAACCTCCTGAGGGCAGGGGAAGAAAGGGGAAGCTAGCGGACTGGGAACCCGGGTCCCCAGCTGCTAATGCGAATGCAATAGGGGGAGTGGTAGCCAGGTGGGAGCCTGAAGGCCGCAATTTAACCCCATTGGGGTCTGCACCTGCTGCCAATTGGACAGCTCTGGTTTATACCATCCAAAGAAAACCCTTCAATTTCCAGTCCCAGATTTGCACTACTGCCAAGTAACAAAGTTGAAAATATCTAGGATTGCAAGGTTTATTACACTGACATACAGGACAACTAAGCACCTCAGTACAGAAGTTACAGCACTATGGGGGCCTACACATTGAAAGCCCCTGGCTGGAGTGCTACAAAGCAGTCAAAGAGGTGCTCTCCAGCCAAGGGGCAACAAAGTGCTCTTTCTTCACTCCCTGCAGCTTCTCAGTGACCCCAATCACTGTGAGCCTGCCTTCTCCCCAACCAGAGCAGCAGGAAAAGGGCTGTTGTCCTAGTCCCAGGGGCAATAAGCTGCCTGACACCTCCCCACCCTCCCTGTAATACTAACAGAGGGGGTGAGGGGGAAAGAACTGCTGCTGCCAGGACCACCATTGCCACTGCAGCAGCAGCAGTTCCCACTCCCACTGCTATAACAGCAACACCTGTTTGTGCTGTCCCTAAATGGAGGCACCCTCTGCAGTGCCACAGCTTCAGGGACAGTGGCACTGGCCTCTGTCATCACCCTGGCAGCAGCAGGGTCCCCAGCAGAGCTGCTGCTTCCTGTTGGGCAGCAGCGGCTGACAGCTCGTGGCTAACACAGGTGTAGCTTTGGTCTCTGTAGGCTGTCAGGGAGCCCCACCACTCTCCCTCCCTCCATACTGGAGCAGGGAAGGAAGAACAGAGCACTGAGAGGCCAAAAACCTTCTGTAGAACTGCTGAGAACTACTGCAGAAATACTGATGCAACCGTCTGTGCTTCATAAAGACGCCACGCAAACACAGTGCTACAGAGAAGTTTCTGTTTGATACACCATCTTTGTAGCACTACAAAACATATGGGCATATATAAGCACAACCAAATATGTCCAAGGCCTAGGATCTCAAAAGCTTCTTTATGACATCTGCACATGCAAAAACATTAAACATTACACTGCTTAGGCATATGCAAAGTTTGATGTCATAGCGTGAGCCTCAGTATCCATCCAGAAGGCAAATTTCATCCCTTAAACAAATTCCTCAAACAGTTCACTAGCGTGTCAACTTTTCTTTATGGTTAAAGACTGACAAGCCAGAAGGAACTCTATTAAAAGGTGAGTGCAACGGACAAAGTAAATGTTTATCCATAATCAAACAGAGATACAAATCTTAAATGTACTGAAGTATTTTACAAAGGAGGAACTTAATGCTTTCAACTGAAAAAGGAATGCACCCATTTGGCATCCCTGTTTTGCTACAGTATTGGTATGTAATGGGTGCCCAAATTAGCTATTGCTTAGCCCATTAACTATTCCACCCAAAGCAGAACATTAGTTCCAAGAAAACCTTGTGAGTGCTACTTGAATTGTCCATACAACCTACTTGCAGGAAAACTCACATATCTTAATGAATATTTGAGCCCTTTGCTGCTTAGTTAAGCTTCATTCATGATCCACACTTTTTTGGGTACTGATAGAACACAAGTAGCTGAAAACTAGTCAATTCAACTTCAATTTGCTTAATTAAGGCTCTTAGTCCTTAAGGCTACTAGAAGATTTTTAAATCAAAACTATTCTTTTTCCATGTTTGCAGGTCAAATACTGCTGGACCTGAACTCCAGGTACCAACATGCAGACTCCCCTATGAAGCAGCCGAATTAAAAGAACAGCACCCATGGAAGCCTCAAGAGCTCCCAGCCGGCAGAGCAGTGAACCTCAATGGCACAGGGCAGCTAGAACCAGCAGCTGACAGGGGGGATAAATGAACAAACACTAGAAACATCCCCTTAGAAAAATGTTAGGAATCACCCATTATTACCAGAAGTTTTTTTAATGAGATACTGAATGAAAAAAAGTCTTCTGAAACCAGGAGAGCAGCTCATATTGCAGTAATCCCAAAACCTAGTAAGGATTTATCTACTTGTGCTTCAAGCAGACCTAATTCTTTACTGAAGACACACAAAACTTGCCCTTGGTTTTAGCAGATTAAAAATACTCCCTTAATACATTAACCAAACAGGGTTCATTAAGAATAAGTAGTTGATTGATAATATCCACAGTATTAGATTTGATTTTTTTATTCCAAATCAATTAATGAACCCCACCTATTTTACCACTGGATCCTGAAAATGGTTTTGATTGAGTCAATTGGCAGTTTAGGAAAAAAACCCCCAACAAATAGATGCTTTTGGACTAGAAACAACATTTCAAAACTGGATATCAGCTCCACATATAGAGCTGTAAAAATTTCAAAACTGGATATCAGCTCCCATATAGAGCTGTAAAAATAAATGGACACTTGTCAGAAACATTTCTCATTTTAAGAAGTATGTGCCCTGGATGCCCATTATCACCCCTCTGTTTTGTTTCAGTAACAGAACCATTTGCCCATTAGTCAGAAATAATCTGAATATACAGGGAATAAACATAGGACAAGAAGAATATAAATTAGCATGATATGCAGAGGGTACTATATTATTCATTGCAAAACTAATTAACACTATGTGAACTACAAAAAAGAAATAATTTTAGATCCTGAAACTTTGCCATATTTTAAGTAAATTATGAAACATCAGAACTCCTAGACATAGGTAAGGGCGGGCAATTATTTTAGGCAGAGGGCCGCTTACCAAGTTTTGGCAAGCTGTTGAGGGTTGCACGGGTAGCCCCACCCTTGGCAGGTGCCATGCCCCTGATCGCTACCTTGTGACTGGAAGTCCCGCCCCCTAACCCTGATCTTTGCCACCAGAAGTCCCTCCCCTTGCCCCCCAGAAGTACTCATTTCAACAAGGGGTTTTGCCATCTCAGAACCAGAAAAATACCAAATTATATTTTAAAAATTAAACATTTACAACATTCATTAATTTGATTTCAAAAACTATTTTTGTCCTGATTTACATGCATTTGTGTAATGTACATAGAGGTGACTGCACAATAGCTTAAAATGAAATCTTACTCTTGTGTATTATGGGAGGGTGGGGGCATGGAGGGGTGGGTATAGGTTGTGGGGAGGCTGTGGGTGTGTGGGTATGTGGGGGGAAGGGGGATGGTGTGGGTGTTTCTGTGGGGGTGTGGGGTGGGGGAGCATATG
>NW_005842793.1:448425-459212 GCF_000455745.1 Alligator sinensis
TGGGGGAGCATATGGGTATGTGTGTGGATATATAGGGTGTGGGGGTCTGTGTCTATGGCAGTGTGAGGGGGGGGGTGGGAGTCACCCCATGAACACACGCATGCACTCTGTCCCTCCCTACACACCCACCCACCCTGGGGTACCGGCGCGGCCCCATGCTCTCCAGTCCGGCGATGCAGCCGGGAGCCACATGGTGTTGGAGCAGTGCACAGGCAGGAAGGCAGGGAAATGGCTGGGGATGGGGCGGGGCTGCTTGCTCTTGCCAGCTCCCCCTGGGTCCTACTGCCCCCGGGTCCCATCATCATAGTATCATAGTGCTTAGGGTCAGAAGGGACCTAAACAGATCATCAGATCCAACCCCCTGCCCTGGGCAGAAACAAGTGCTGGGGTTATAACACTGCAGCCAAATATCTGTCCAGCCTCCTCTTGAAGACCCCCAAGGTAGGAGAGAGCACCACCTCCCTTGGGAGTCCATTCCAGAGCCTGGCAGCCCTAACTATGAAGTAATGTCTCCTGATGTCCAGCCTGAGCCTTCTCTCTAACAACTTGTGGCCGTTATTCCTAGTAACCCCCGATGGTGCCCAGGGGAACAGAGTCTCACCCAATTTCTGCTGTCATCTTTGACAGGCAGCCAGGAGCAAATAAATATTAATTTACTAAATTTTTTAGGGGCCCCGCAGGCTAGATAGAACGGCCTGGCAGGCTGGATGTGGCCCATGGCCCATATTTTGTCCACCCCTGACATAGGTGTAAAACCAGACACAAAGAAAGAGATAGAAGATAGCTATAAAAAATAGGTAACTACTTCCTTAAAATACTTAGGAGTAAATATTACTAAAAATGGCAAGATTTGTACAGTTTTAATTATATTCCTTTGATTGAAAGAATCAAAACTCACTTAGAAAACTGGTCAAAATATGACATTTCATGGTTAGGTAGACTCACAGCAGTCAAAATGAATTTTTAGCTCAAATTAAATTTTCTGTTCCAAACTCTACCTTTTATAGCACCAGATCTCTTAGATGAGTGGCAGACTATGATAAATAAAATTTATTTTGGGAAATAAGAAACATATATTTAAAAATTCCATCCTGCAAAGAACTCAGCAAAAGGGTGAACTGATGCTTCCAAACATGAAAAGTTACTAACTAACACAGCCAACTTATAAATTTGGTGTATTGGATAACACCAATTCACTGGGTAAAGAGAGTAAATATACTGTCCATCAGTCACACTTATCATATTACCATAGCTAAAGAAACCTTTCAAGCCAAACTATATATAATCACCCCTTTATGAGAACAACTATGAAAACCTGATATAACACATAAGAAATTAACTCATACTCATCACCTTCAGCATCTATACATAACAATACTGAATTCATTTTAATTTATTAGGAAGCTTTAGTAGTTCGGAACATACTGGTATAATACATTTTGGACAATTATTCAATGAAAATATATTTAAATCTTTTGAAGAAATACAATGTATTGCAGGTGAAAAATCTCATTTTTCCCATACCTGCAATTAAAACACTTTTCAACAGATTCCCAAAGAAAGGTAAATCTCAGAAGAAATCTTACAGAATGAGAAAATATTGCTTACACCTATAAAACACAGACCTATTGTTTGTGTTATATAAAGCAATTTTCAATAGCCATATAGAAGAAAAAACACTGTTTATGACAAGGTGGGCTAATAATACTGGATCAGAAGTTAGTGCTAAAGAATGAGAGGCCATCTGGAACAATGGTCCTCATACACTCATCTGCATGATAATAAAATAATTATTTTAAAATCCTATATTTATGGCATATCACCCCACTTAAAAATGAAATGCATCTATGGTATAGCAACAGGCAAATGTTGGAGGAAGTGTGGTCAGTTGGGTGGCGAACGTGTTCCAATATTAAAATGCTTTGGAAGAAGGTTGGAGACATGGAGAGAGAAATAAAAGGATGGCAACTGTCAGTTAACCCCTAAGAGCAGTGGTGCTCAACCTTTTGACTAGCAGGCCAGATGGGAAGGGACCGGTCCCTCTGCAGGCTGGATCCAGCGCCAGTGGACCCACTCCAATGATCGGGGCAGGCACAGCGGGACCACATCCAGCTGCATGGAGAGGGGTGGGGGGCAGCCAGCCCCAATCTAGCTGAAGAATAGTGGTTGACCTGGTCCCAACCTGCCTCTGAGGGGGGAAGGGGGCATAACCCAGCCCCAATCCAGAGTGTGGTCTGACCCCACAGGAGGAAGGGGGCATGGCTCAGCCCCAACCTGGCCAGGCAGAGGGGAAGGGGCATGACCCAGACCCATGGGGGACAAGAAGGGGGCATGGCCCAGCTTCAAACCAGCTGTGTAGGGGGAGGGATGTGACCTGGCCCCAACCCCGTCACACAGAGAGAACAGGGCATGGGCTAGCCCCAGTCTGACTGTGTGGGAAGGGTTATGGCCTGGCTCTAGCCCACTACATGGGGCTTGAGATTTTGGCAGCAGGGAGGGGTGGTAGTATTAACTGCCACCGCTCCCCCACCATCACATTTTCTAACCTGTGGGGAACTGCAAGGGCCAAATTTCAAGGCTCCATGGGCTGCCTTTGGCACATGGGCCAAAGGTTGACCACCCCTGCCCCACTGTTTCTGTTGAAACTTTGTGAGAACCATGCCACCTGTAAGTGTCAAAGGGAATTGATCACTCATCTTCTAGTAGTTGGAAGAAGAATTACAACTGCAAAAACCTGGAAGAGAAGTCACATCCCTAAAAATCACTGACTGGTTTTACAAAGTTTGTGAAGTTTTAATAATGGACAAATTGTCCTATCAAGTCAGTGTTCTACAGAACACAAGGCAAAAAGATACTTACCTGGAAATCTTGTGGAAATTTTTTGGAATTTGTTAAAAAATAATCTTCTCCTGCCTCTAAACCAGAAACTAGGAGAAACTTTTTTGAATATTGAAGAGAAAGTTCTATGACTAAAGACTTAAGAATACTTTTAGAATAAATGTACAAATTAAAAGAAGAGCTGAGAAGATGATGAGATTTGGGTTATGCAGACTTCTAGGGAAAAGGAGAGGATGAATTATTGTGAAGATGAAGAAACACAGGGACATGGCATCAACAGAAACACTGAGGAACTGTTGGAGACTTGTGGGGAGAAAAGGGAACACAAACCTCCTGTGGATATTGATTTGAGTTGTGGTAGCACTGTTGATAGAAGATTAATGTCCATCTTTGTGTATAATTTGGAGGATTAGTATGGTTTTGAATATTAAATCTGTTATTTTGTGTGTTGGATTCATTAATAATGACGGTTTTTTTAAATGGTACTAATGGAATTAATCCACCACAAGTCACTTAGCAAAGGTGAGCTCAGTGACCAGTTGCAATTGGTAAGTAAATACCATATTCTAAACTAATGCTGCAAAATTACTCTTCCACCCTCTCATACCTAAAAGGCTCCTCCAGTCCTGTCTGTGCTGGGTCGAATTCTAGCTCTACACAGTGAGCCCTAGTTGGGACTGGAGTCATCTCGTAAAAAATGAAAGAAATCCATCCTTCTAATATTAGCCAGGCTACTCAACCCCCTCTCTCTGCATGAGACAAAAGACAGGGTAGAAGTGCGCATGATGGACTAACCGAATCATGACTTGATTTCTTGCTCTGGACTCCCCCAGAGATAGGAGTAAGTCTACACATGGAAACACAACGCAGGAAGTATCAAACCAAATAGGCCTCTCAGTGGAAGGAGAGAAGGGTCACTTCTTGCTAATGTAAGTGCCTCACATCATAATTATTTAAGCATTTACATAACATGTCAAAGGTGTACAATGCAAGCTAGCTACCCTTCTGTTTTTCTTAGATCTCAACCGTAAGGAAAGGGACTTTCAGTTGAGGAGCAATTCTTGAACCTAGAAGAAACCGTATCTCTGTGCTCAGTAGAGAAGGAACCTAAAACCTTCAGCTCCCACATATACTTTAATGGATGTTACAGGCAAGTATGTACAATAAAGTAGAGTTCATTGAGCACTATACTTTTAAAAACCCTTTACAAACTCAGGATAAAACCAGGGATATATTAGCGCAATAATGGCCTGTTAAACAAAAACATTAAGTCATCCTAAAATGAATCCCTGCCACAAGAAATACAAGGCACTAAGCACTATTTAACCTTACTCTGCTGTAGCCTGCAACTGATTTGGAATTGAGACAGACGAGCCAAATATTTCTGCCAGTTTGTATGTGAAGGCTTTGGGTGTTTCAACAGCTCACCAGATGAACAATTGGCATTGTTTGTTTTAGGCTACAGTTTGAGCTCACTTTATTTGCTTTTAGACCAAGAACAAACCGAGATGCAAGTACCATGTAATTAATCTATGTATGTGACAAAACCGACGCAGCTATAGAAGTGTTGCTTGCTTCTAGCATCCCCACTAATTTTACGCTTATTTAAAAAAAACAGCATACATTTTGGCCTAGCTGATTATGAGGTTTAAGTACCTGCTGTGCCTGTGTGTCCCTACCAGCTCCCTGAACGGGGACCTTTATCTAGTCCCAGGTTTACTGTATGCAGCATCCTGCTCAGAGGCCAAGCTAGGGGTGTACCAACCATGAAACAGCATGGGACCCAGAGTTGTGAAACAGATTGGCAGTTCTTCATGTTGTGGCTGCTATGGGTATAGGTGACTAGGAGAGACGAGCAAACCAATTCCAAACCCTTGTTCCAAGCCCCCTAAAAGTACACCCCATCCCTGGTCCTGCTGTGTTTTCTGAGGGAATATAACACAATGCACTAGGCCAATGGTCAGCAACCTTTTAAGGCTTCTGGCCAGATTGACCCAGTTTGGGTCAGAAACAGGTGCTAGGATCCAGCGGTTACTGCTGCTTTTCCCAGCAGTGGCCCAGGGAAAGCACCTGCTTGTCACTGCTGCTTTTCCCTGAGATGATGGCACAGGGACAGAGTGTCTGCCATTGGCATTTTTCCCTGAAGAAGGGGAAAGCCACTGCTACTGAACCTCCTCCCTCCCCCACCAAATGCCACCAAACCCCATGTCCACAGGCTGGATCCAATGGCTGTGGGGTGCAACCAGCTGGCAGGCCATAGGTAGGCATGTGGCTTTCCAGCTCCTGAGCAGCAAGCAGCATAGCTGCATTCATGTAGCCAGGCCCAAGCTATTTAGCACTGCCTCCAAGCTAATTAGCCCATCAACAGCACCATTCTGGCACCCACAACAACTGGATCTGCAACCAGAACTGATGTAAACCACTTCCTCGTTCTGGAGCACCTTGAAAACTGCCCCAGACTTTGCTCCCCAAGAGCTATTTGCTTTATCAAAACCAGAGCTGAGGCAAGAGACATTTCACCCAATGGGACAGTTGTGGTGACTTGCTGTTCTCAGTGTTGGTTTTAATGTCAAAAGAGAATGTTTGGTTCTGAAATAGCCCAAAGGCAGTACAAGATTAGAGCAGGCATTATAGTGGAAGATGTGTTTTTATAACTTGACCAAAAGTTAAAAATGTAGGACCTAACTTAAATGCTCCCAAAAAGCCAGTCAATGAGGCTTCAAAACCCAAGAAACAGGAAGGAAAGTCTACAATCTTAAACTTCAGTGACTCTTAGTTTGAGCACATTAGCGTTTACATGGGAAAAAATGCTTTGTAAAAAAGCCAAATAGCCATAATGTCAGTGATGCACAAGCAATCCCATACCAGAAAATAATGATTTCTTGCAGTTACCGAGATCTAGAATCATGGAAAAGTAGGGCTGGAAGGGATCTCAGGAGGTCATCTAGTTCAGCCTCTCAAATTAAGGCATGATCATTCTTATTTAAGCCATTTTACTAATATGTTTGTCTAACACACGGGTATCAAATACATTGGGATACGGGCTGAATCTGGACAGCGGGGCTCCTTGCAGACCAGATCCAGACTGACCTCTGGCAGCAGGGTGAGCAGTATTAGGAAGCATCAGGCATTAATGTAAGCATCGCTCACCCCTCTGCTGCCAAAACATATCCCCAACAGCGCTCTATGCCCAGGAATTTGACAAAGCCTAGGAATCCCCACCAGGGCTCGATGCCTAGGAATTTCCCAAATCCCTAGCCCCTCCGGGAGTCCTGCGAGCCAGAAATGGTCCACAGGCAGGATTTCTGATACCCTGGTCTAATTTATTCTTACAGACTTCCTGGATAATGCTCAGGCATAACTACAAGGTTTGTCAGAAGCATTAAACACACCTTTTTACTTGGCACAGGTGAAGTGGGGGGAAGGAGGGGGGTAACAAGAGCAGTGCCACTACAAGGAAAGGAAGCTTGTCTTATATTGTAAATTCATTACAATTTTCAAGAACAAAATTAGCTGTGTTATGCCAAAGGCCTGAGTGAATTGCACAACTATCATTAGATGTTAACTCACATTTGGCCATAACATTCAAAGTTCATATTTGGCAACAATGAATCAGTCTTTATCTCAGTTGTATTTTAGCGCTTTCATTCTTAAGGTATATTTTGCTCTGCAGGCCTTTTTAATTAAGTTTAAGTTAATGGTTTTATAAACTGGACCTGTTTCTGCAATGCAAGTGAGGTCTCCTTCTACCTAGCTTTAATCATCTGTTCATCGTGTAATGCTTATATGCATGTTTCCAAGTGAAACAAATATTCCACGTGTATCTATGGAGTAATTGATTTCTGAATCATAAGATAGAGACTGCCACTCACACTAAGTGGTGCCAAGAGTTCTGCCCCTAGAGCAACACACAGCAGCTTGCGTGGTCTTCAACTTATTCTGCTGTTTCCTAGAATGCCTTGCATGACACCACTGGAAATTCAACTGTTCCTGCTCAGGCATGGGCTTGAGTATATTGACCCATATGAAGCTTCACATAAGAGTCAGTCTCTAGTTTTCTTACCTATGCAATGCTGCATCTGTCTCACACTATGAGAAATAAGAGTGTGTGTCAGAAATAAGGAAATGGGAACTGGGGAAGCAGCTATGACAATTTCTAATTGTTCCAGCACTCCAAGAAATGGTGGTAAGGAGAAAAGCAGTAAAACAGCATCTAGAATGTATTGGATATAGGACATGTCTCATTATCATTTCTCAAGTACTAAGAAGCTAGCCACAAGGAGGTAAAAAAATGGGTCAGGAGAAGGATGGGGAAAGAAAATGGGACAGACCAGACAATAAAAAAAATAGAATGGGAGGGACAGATTAGGGGAACTAAGGGGAGCAAATGGAGACATTTAGAAGAGGGAAATATTTTTCCTAAAAAGAAGAGGCAAAAGGCAGAGACAAAAAAAAATAAGTTGGAGAACAAAATGGAACACTAAAATGAGAACAGAAGATGAGACTGAAAGCAAGAGGCAGAACGCTCACTCGCATATACCCCAGTCCAGCTCCAAGAGATGCATTTTAGGATGATCAAAATGTCCAGTTCTGATTCATTTAATTGCTGCAACACACTCTACGGTCCACCCAGCAGTTTGACAAAACCCACACTATAGTATCAAAACCCTGACACTCACTTTCTGGACAAAAAGGTAGCTACTATAAATCCTAGAAATTAATACTACTGGTTAACGAATAGAGCCAGGGAGAACAGTTAGCATGTTTTAAAATTTATTTTCTAGTCCAACCTGCCCTCATTCATTAGCAAAAAGGAAGAGAAAGACAGAAGGAAAAAGTGACAATGAAGGAAAACATCAGCTTCTGAAGTTTTATTGAAAGAAAACTGGGAAATTTAAAACCCCACTAACAGTCAATGATGCTTCTCTGAAATGGGGATTTTTCCATTTATCAAAAAAGGTTCAAACAGACAAATTCAGCTAGCTCTACTACCAAACTCTGGTGGAAGGAGAGGAAAAAGGTCTTTTTAGAAAGAAAAAGATTGGTGGAGGGAAATGTCATTCTATGCATTAAGTTATTAATAAAGAATGATACAATGTTGTTGGAATGAGACTTCAGAGCTCCACTCCTACCTTCACATGTCACCTGTTTTGTGACCTTGAACACACACATGCAGACACACTTTATCTCGATGCCCACACCAAGATCATGGGTCCATTGTACCAAGCACTGCACAAACATACCAAGAGATAGACAGTAAACTCTTTGGTATAAGGACTACCTAGGCAGGAAACACCAATAGAAGAAGAGGTGGAGAGGAGGAGGAAGTTATTACTGCGTTTGTTAATCTATTAAACTACACTAAATAGTAGTGCCAGCATAGTTACAACAGGAAGTGGGGTCAAATCATAGTTATTTCAGCAAAATTCTTCCATAAATTGTTATGTAGATGCAACTTCTAGCATATGCATTCAGTGTGGTTTAATTATGGAGATCTAAGAATTTATTTAACTGGTATAAACTACATCTTCACTAGGGGGGTTTGCCAGTATAGCCAAGGCAACTAAATTTTTTAGCGTAGATCAGTAAACCTCAGGACTTGTCCTTACAAAGATTGTGGCAATGCCTTAAACTGAACCTAGATCTCCAGAGACCCTATCTAGTGACTAAGCCATAGCCTCTCCTTAACCTCTATTAAGAAATATTTTAAAACTGTGTCCCCCGATTGACAGAGAAGGACAATACAAAAACATCCCTATCCAAAATGGCATTGAGGCAGGGATGGGCAAAATGCGGGCTGGGGGCTGGATGCAGCCCGCCAGGCCATTCTATCCGGCCCACGGGGCCCTTAAAAAATTTAGAAAATTAATATGAATCTGCCCTGGGCTGCCTGTCATGTGGCCCTCAATGGCTTGCCGAAACTCGTAAGCGGCCCTCTGCCCAAAATAACTGCCCTCCCTGCATTAAAGTCTCTCCAGGAGCATTTAGACAAATTAGCAACAACATTGCTACATGCTATCACACCCACAGAGGAGCACTTTTCAAAGGCTCCCCGCACTCTATAGGTTACAGGCATTGCTGTTAACTGGTTTATTATGCAGTTACCTTGAGACCAGCTACATCTGCAAGGTAATTATCACAGGATAAAAAGCTCCAACCAGCTATAAAGTTAGACCAGTGGTCACTAGCCACTGGATCTCAATCTACTGGTAAATCTCAGAGCCACTTGGAGTCAATCCGAGGCTGGGGTGGGGGGCTGAGTGCAGGGGTGATACGTAGGGGGTGTACAGGGGTGCATATGCACCCCCTGAAAGCACCAGTTCACCCCTGTCAGGCCGCACTCCCTGTTTAGCTGCAGGGCAGGGGGGCAGGTGGGAGCAACAGTACCCTTGCTGCGAGCGCCAGCCAGGGAGCAGGGCTGCCAGCAAAAGTGACTGCGCTGCTTTTGGAAGTGGCCACAGGAGTTCCAGAAGCAGCACAGGTGCTTTTATGGTGAGCAGGATTGGCCGCTGGGGGACCCCCCGGTTGCTGACTGGTGTTGGGGGGGGGGCATGTGCCCCCCTGACTCCACAGGTACCAGACACACATGGTGTGCGCCCCAGTCCAGCCGATCAGTCCATGGGGGAGGGAAGTGGCAGGGGCTAGATCGAGGTGCCGCATAGGCAGGAGCAGGGGTAAGATGAGTGAGGCCCCAGCTGTATGGGATGTAGCTGCTGGGGAGGCACACCCCCAAATAATTTTTTCTCCCTCTGCCTTGATCTGCCCCCCTCCTGCCCTCCCCATGGACTTACCTGCTTGGTGGGGGGGAGGTGGCACATGGTAGATCTTTTAAATGCCAAAGGTGATCTCCTACTTAAAAAGGTTGGAGACCACTGAGTTAGTGCACATTTTTAAGTTCTAACTATGCAGCCGGTTGCTATCCAGCTTTAATTTGCACCTGTGGCAGGGTCTTTCCTGCAGCCTGGGAGCCCTCACAGCTGACAGGGCCCCCAGCCACAGGGATGCAATCCCCAAGTCCTGGGGATCACAGCTGTCATGATCCCCAAGGCTCGAAGGTGCGTGAAACCACAGGCTCGTCTGGGGGTCTTGGTCCCAGCTGTGCCTCACTTGCAGCAGGGACCCAGAGCCCTGTCAGCTGTGGGACTCTGGGTCCTGGCTGTGCATGGCCCTCATGGCTCGGAGCCCCCTCAGCAATGTGGGCTCCCAGCTGTGGGAGCCTGCTTCTTGCCGACACAGGGGAGCCCAGCATTGGTCTCTTCCTACAGTAGCCATAAGGCAGGACTGGATCTAATGTGCAGTTGTGCCTCCTGCCATACACGTGGCATGGTAGGAGGTGCAACTGTGGATCATGTATTAGATCCCATCGTGCCTTTACCTGCACGTGTAGAGGGGACCAAAGGTGGCTCCAGTCACACGTTCCAGTAAAGGCAACTGGACATCAGGAAAACACAAATGAAAGGTGCACCTTGACACACAGGAGTGAAAAGCAGGCCCTTTGCTCGCTGGGGTTTGACTTCCCTCTGAATTGGAGACAGACATGGAGGAGACAGACCTGGACCCATCCATCCATCCATCCATCCATCGGCCCTGTTTAGGAGCTCTTGCCACAGCCATGCCCGACACCGACAGAGCCCTTTTCTGGCATGTGAAGCGACCCGGTCCGGCCGGCTCGGGCAGGCAGCACCTGCGCTCTTCCCTCGTGCAAAGGCAAGTCTATAGTCCAAGGCCGTTGTCTCTCAGGGGCAGCTACAGTTCCGGCACAGCCTTGCCCGGGGCTGATGCCTGCCAGGGCCACAAGCCTCTTCCCTGGATCGGGGCCCTGGGGAGGGGAACGCGGTTGTGGCGGAGGGCACTGCGCTGCCGAGGGCGGGACTCTGCTCGCTAGGGCCACCAGAGCCCGGCTCTGCGGCGGGCACCCGGGGAACCTCCGGCGGCTTCCAGCCAGCCCC
>NW_005842793.1:459755-476464 GCF_000455745.1 Alligator sinensis
ACCCGTGCCAGGGGCCGGCTGGGGCCATCTTATTTCGTGTAAGACCCAAGCCATAAACGCGAAAGAAGTACTAGCGGGCGCGCTCCTTTGCTAGACCAATTACAAAACACAAAGGGCTGGGCAAAAAAAAAAAGCCAGACTCTCTTGCGACATTCGTCCCGCAGTTGTCACAGTTCAATGGACGTTTATTCAGAGCCACAAACCTAAACCAGGCCACTTGAGTGCCTTGCCAGTGCCTCCAATATTCCCCTGGGTCACTTCTGCACCAGAGTGACCGTGACCACAGCCGAGTGGGATTTCTTGTCCGGAGTGCGAGCGGAGCAGGAATGAGAGCAGTGCGTCTGTACACCTGGGCCTTTGCCCTGTCTGAATGGAAACCCTCCGCGCCGGAGCTGGGTGCAGTGTCTCTGCTAGATTGGACAAGAAATTAGTGCCTGGTTTGGATGTCACTTGGGGACTGATTGATGGGCTACTGCGAGCCTGCACACAATTTGGAGCACATCTCTCTCTGCACTTTTTAAAATGCCTGTGACACACATGATCGCCAAACACTTCAAATTGCTTCCCTCAGATTTTGGTGACTGCCCCCTGAAGTCCTTGCACTTGTTTCAGATGTTTGGAAAGCTCCAGATAACTGCCCTCCTCTAACCTGGCCCACTAAGGAAGAGACAAACCTTAGCCCCTGCAATTTAGATAGGGAGATGAACTTTCCTTTATTGCACTCAGGAAGTACCTGGGTGAGAACCAGCCCTGCCCTTTCTCTGCTAGAAGCAACATGTCACATTTCCCTGGTCATTTTCAGGTAAGATTTTCAGTAGCCAGGAGAAGTTAACTGTGACAAAAGGGGTGCTGCCCTGCTAAATCTAGATGTCTGAGTGTAATCAACGCTCCTTGTAGGACCTAGACAAAACCTGCCCCTCCTTCTCTCTCCTGAAATCTTTTGCTCCATGCCCCAACAAACAAGGTAGGACCTGAATGCACTCTTAAATCATTTGCCCCTGGTTCCTCCTGGGATCTCTCTCTACAGATCATACTCTCCCTTTCTACGTGGGGCCCTTAGTTTATACCTCCTGGATCCAACTCAGTGAGTTGGGCCTTGACAAAATTGGACAACGGAGGTTTCTTAACCCTAGAGGTTTTGCTAGAGCCCTTCCACCTAGCAGCTTTAGAAAGAATTAAGAGATGTCTCTTCCAAATCCTGGAAGATCCATACGTGCCCAGTGGAGCTCCACATCACACAAGCTCCCCATTGCTCATGCTGATGCTGGCAGGGAACCGCTCCCAGGCTCCCGCGGGGATCACCCTGGGAGCTCTCAGCCTGCAGAGCTCTGACAGGAGCAATATGTGCTGCACAGCCGGGGGGGCTGCAAGTACAATTCCCTCCATCTACCCTTGCTCTCTGGAAATAATACGGGAAGAAATGGGTAAATGTCATGGACTCCTTTCCCTGCATCCACCATACCCTTCCTTACGTGATCTGCACAATTTTCTACCTCCTTTCACCTAGGTATTGTGGGATTTTCCATATTCCTTTTGTCCCTCAGCCATCCTTCTAGCCCAGATTAGACTTGACATTTACAGCACCATAAAAATGAGGAGAGGTTTTGGCTACTGTTTTTTTAGCTCTAATGATCAGCTTTATTCAGTTTATTTGTCTTAAGTTACAATGTTTCCCTATCTTTGCTTATAGGGTTAGGTATTTGACCAGTCAAAAAGAGTTTGATCAATTGACAAGTCAAATATTGGTCAAAAATTGTAAAAAAAAAATCCCATATAATACACAGAAAAAGCACAAATTTTCCATTAGTAAATGTGTCAGAACACAATAAAAAATCATATTTGTCAACAAAACTACAAAAAAAGTAGCTTTTTTGTAAAATTGTTACAATCTTTGACCTGTCAAAAAATATGCAGTCAATTGATGTGTCAATTGACTGACTTGCCAACTCTACTTGTTTATGCCTTTCTGGGAGCTGTAGATGGTTACCCTGTTTCCAAACCTTTTGAGCCCTCCATTTGGCAACATTTCTCTCTCTCCTAACCTTTCCTCCTCCTCCTGCCTAGGAGGCTCTTTTCTGAAATCCATCCAGTTCCCAGTGTCTGTCTTGTAGCAAGCTCACTGAAACTAACCTTTGTATTCTAGAGTCAGTCACATAAGATTCATGCTGAGAGGGATTATTTCCTCATTCCTCAATGAGGTGCTGCTTCTGCACTTGCAGCACAAAGTTATGATACATTTCAAATTCTTGTCTGACTTTGTCTCCCCTCACCCCAGGTATCTAGTAGCATTAATGCTTCTGTTTAATTGAGTATGCAGGTTTTGGATCCTGTTTCCCCAGATGTATTAGCTTGCCTTTTGCAGAGTTTAAATTCATTTTGTTATGTTTCTTTCCATATTTCTAATCCTTCCAGGTTCTTCTGTATTTCCCTGTCCCAAATGCCATCCACAATTACTTCTGGATTAGTATAATCTGTGTAATTTACTATGTAAATATAAAGGGTGCAACCTTACCCTCAGGTACAGGTGCCAATTCTCAGTGCAGACAATAAGAGCTTTGTAGAATAATCTCTCTATCATCCAATACAGCAACACTAAATACAGTGAATGCAGTGAGAATTTTACAGGTAATTGGCTTTGGCTACTGGTGTCTTCAGGGGGGCAGAGTTAAGTTCGGCTGGCTGTGTACCTCACCTTTGTGTTTTCTGGTTTTCAGAAGTTTGAATTTTATTCAACACAATGTTTTGGAAGGGCATAAAATACCTCTAAGAGCAACCTTAGCACTATGCTGACCTAGGTATTTTTTAGCATTTAATACAAGACCTCCATATCATGTTACAAACATGTATCACTTTATGAGTCAGCTGAAGAATTCAGTTCCCTCTCCCTTTGTGTGTGTCTAAGGGGAGTTTCATTAGCATGACTCAGTTTACTTAACTGACAAAATTAAGGCCAACCTATCAGTGTAACTATAAAGTGTGGTTCACAGGCTTTTGTGTTGAAATGAATGATGTCACTCATACACACGTTACAAAGAAATGTTGTTGTGAGTATGGTGTACAATTAACAGGTTATTTCAGATATTTATCCTGGTCAGGCTATTTCGCTTTTTTAAATATTTGGCACTCACATAACAATTTTCATCCACAGATCTCTGAGTGCTCTGAGAAGGTTGATACTGCCATACCCATCTTACCAGGTAGAAGAAAGTAAGGCATAGGGAGAGAAAGAAACTTCCCAAGGTTCACATGGCAAGTTAGTGGCAGAACTGGAAATAGAACCCAGTTCTCCTTTCCAGCATGACAGAGGTACAAGCATAATATACACCAGTAATTTTACTATATTAAGTGACTTACAAGATAATTAGCTCTTTCTACTTATAAACCAGCTATATTTTTGCTTATCTCATACAAGTAAACTAGGTTTTTACATGACATCTTGCTGCTGATCTGCAAGTGAGACTCTCCACTGAAAACAAGGTTTGTGGCATATGGAAGGATAGGGCCATTAAAGAAGTGTTTTTGTTTCCCCAGCCAAAGCCCATACTGCTTTAGCAGCTGTTTGGTTGATTGATGGAATTCTGACATCTAGTGGTCAGTCAGATTAATCACAAATGTATTTTCAATAGGTACTAGGTACTTCCATCCAGGAAGAGCACACACCAACTGCTGAAGCTTCCTTAGCCCGACGAAGGGTTTTTGAACTCGAAAGCTTGCTTAATAACTATTCTCCAACTATTTGGGTTGGTCTAATAAAAGATATCAAATTCACCCAAGGAACCTTGTCTGCCTAGGTACTACTGAGTAATTTTTGGAACAAGATCTGAGTTAACACTCTTCTAAATAAAATTATTCTTCCTTGACATTAGGTAGTGGAGATCTTAACAGAAATTTCATTAACGATCCATCAGCCTACTTATGTGCTCAGTCAACATGGAATCGAGACATATTTAGAGAAATACATCTATAAAACAACAGTATGGATCTTTGGTTGGGTGAATGTGCTTGTAACCCCCTGCCATGTCTGGTCTCCAGAGGATATCAGTTTGCTACAGTAGGTAGCTAGGGAATAAGATATTCAGTTCAAGCTGCAGAGATTCAAGTTTAATCTCCAGAGATGCCAATTCAAGCCCCTGTGAAGACCAAAGTGTTCATTCTTACCTGATGATTTATCCAAAAAAGGATGAACTCTGATTATTATTCTTTTCTCCCGCCAAAAAATGGCTTAAAAACTAATTGAATGTATAGATACCATGATAAGAGACATAATAACTAGGCCTAGATAGTTTTTAAATATTATATTGGTAGATTCCCTAAGGTCTATGCCAATGATTTTTCCATGAGATCCTTTTAAGGCTATTAAGTATGCAAACACCTACACATGATTCACAAAATAAGTCCAGTGGTTTCAAGTAGGAATCCACAGCATCAAAACTTTCTGACAGTTTGCGGTCTTTCTGAGTTCCTTGCAACAGAAGCTTTTACTCAATTTTTGGCTATGGAAAAAATAAGAGCTGGCATTTTCTGAGAGCTGCCTTGAATCTTCTAAGGGGGATTTTGAGTTTAAAAAGGTCAAAGAACAATTTTCAAAGTAAATTTTTAAGGCCAACTCTAAACACTTTTTGTTTAATTAACTAATGATGCACCTTCCTTTGTATAACTATAAAGTTGTGAATGTAGTGGATAAACCAACATCTAAAAGTATAGTCCAGTTGCCTAAGGGTAATATACATTTTCTAGATTTCAGAGCAATAAATTCATCATTACTTCTCCCACTCATAAATATGGAAATCAACCCAAACTGAAAAAGATTTTTTCCTTCAGAGAAGGAATCTCTAATTTCCTGTTTGCAATAAGAATTGCTTGATTGCAACCCCTAAATGTTTTGAGCCCTTTCGCAATTGCTTATTTGAAAGGCTTTTAAAAAGTATTGACCTGATCTTTACCAAGAGCCTTATCTAATGCAGGCTTACTGCAATTAGCTACAGCAATTTACAGTGTGGTAGGATATACCATACAGGAGAAAGTGTGTGCAGGAAGGTCATTCTGAATGAGGACGGAAATACTATCTTCTCTTACAGAAATGCTGCTCCAGTCTTGCTGCTCCAGAAATGCTATCTTCTCTTACAGAAATGCCACACTCCACTCTTGCTTGCTTCCTCCCCACCACCTTCAAAATAATTCTGAGGATAATGGCTCTCCAAAGCAGCAAAGGAGCATTGTTGTCCAATATTAGCTTCTGTGGGTATTCCTTAGAAGTACAAAACAAATTTACTTTCCACATCACGAACACTAAACTATATGAATAGGGCTTGTAACTGTAGACAAGTTTAAAGGCCTGGAATTTCAGGAACAGTTTTACTTTCCCAGAATCTCAATATAAACTGTTAATATACATCAGCCATTTATGATTTCCTTCCAAAGCAAAAATATTAAATCTAAATAGATGAAAACATCCTTTCATTACATATAGTTTATTCCACTGTGGTTTCTAATGTGTTGCTTTTCCGATTATGTTTCTATGTAAGTACATTACATTTACCTTTGAATGCATAATACATATGTCCTTAAACATAGAATGCAAAATTTAATAAGTAAACAGAGAAGCGATGTTCATACGTTTTTTTCCTAGCATTAATACTGGCAGCATGTGCTTTATTTTAAATGGGAAAATAAGGAGCAATTTGTTAATAAAATTCCTATTTGTGCATGCTGTTTCTGTTTTTCTCCCAATTCACTAATATGTTAGACCTCATAAGATGCACCAGCATATACTGTGGCACTGTATACAGACACTGCATGAAATCATTATCACATTTTCCATCTAAAAGATACCTGACTCAAAGAATCAATGGAAAATGCACTGCATTGAATGTAGAAATTATCTTCCTCTTCAATATATAAATCCAGCTGCCTTGCATGCAGATGTTTCCGTAATGATGAGTCAGTTGGTAGATGCCAGTAGCTATTCTGAAGAACTGTACAGAGGGTCTAGTCTCAAACATGGGGAGTTATGTCAGGCTAATTTAAAGATATTTTCAAATTATTCAAAATCTGGGGGGTCCCCTGATGGAAGCCAGGAGGTTAGGGTAAGCTTCCACAAAGCTGAGTTCCCTCCACTCTTAATATTGGAGATGGGTTTCCTATACAGTACTATATCCCTTACATCCTCAGTGTTCCACACAATGCAGCAGCATTCACTGCACCATATTCATAACTTGGTGGATGTTTGTATAAATAGCCATTATTTTTCACTATTCCACAAAAGATACCTAGGAACTTTCAGAGCTGCTTCACTTGGCAACCAACAGACCCTCACCGTTAAGTTATAAGATTCAGAGTGCAAGCCCAATGGCATAAAAGCTATAGGATTTCATGGTGGCCAGTGGAAACGATACCTGAATTCCTTTAAAAGTTTGAAGAATTCATTTTGCTGAGAGGATCATTAGTTTATCTGGTGTAGATCAGGCACTGACAGTTGGCATGACATGAACACTGAACCTTTGGCAATCCTGCGGAACACCTATGAAAATCACATGCCTTAAGGCAAACACCCGGAGCCTGAAGTACTCAAAATGAGTAGACTGTTTTGAAAAATTAGGTCACG
This sequence comes from Alligator sinensis, assembly GCF_000455745.1. NCBI lineage: Eukaryota > Metazoa > Chordata > Crocodylia > Alligatoridae > Alligator > Alligator sinensis. The sequence goes on from NW_005842793.1 coordinate 466,360, forward strand.
GACTCAACAGCAACATGATTTGTATTTGAAGACAAGCAGCCTTTTGGGAAACACTACCAATAGAATCAAAGTTTCTAAGTGATAGCTTTGCCCATTCAAAAGACGATCATGTTAAAAGTGGTTTACATGAAGTGCACGAGGTGCTCAGATTTTCTTCTGAGAATGACTGGCCTAAAAAACTAAGCTAAACCAAACCAGAACCCTCAAGTCAGACAGAACTTCAACCACTGAAAAAAATTCCATGTAGAAATGTTCTGTAGATCACAGTTTGTAACTCATTGTATTAAATCTATTTTCTTTAATATTGACAAGCTGCACACACTGAACGCCAACTGTTACATTACATTAAAAAAAATCACCCATTTTGCTTTTGTGAAGCATGACTATTATTCAATATTTATACTTCAGTAGCACACCAAATAAAAATTGTAATAGTTTCCATACTTTGTTTTGTGTGGCAACTTTCAAAATGATCATATTTTATTACATGTGACAGCTGATGGAGCAGGCAATCATTTTGTGTTAACAGGCACAGCATTTACTGTCTTGCAGAAACATGACTGGTATGGAATAAGAAATTTTGCTGCCCTTGGGCTTCCATGGGATTGCAGTAATTTACACACCGTGTTTATTTTTTCCAATTAATTAATGTCATAATTTCAATAAGGAATGATGTTCTCCCATTATGTCAGTCTCCTCCTAAATATTAGCTTTTGGAAGGACTGTCAGTTCCACTGATTTCAGTAAGAGTACTGTATGAGTAAGAGGAGCATGAAAGGGCTTTGTGTGTATATATAAATATAATGCAATGAGAGAAATAAAGGGTACAATATATCAAAGGAATGCCTTTGTCAGAACAATTGTGTGCAATTATAATGAGTTAGGGGTGATATGAGACAATAAATTAGAAATGAGTTTGCAGTATGAAGCAGCTGTGAAAAATCAGGCCTCCCCTGTGCTGTACAAACACAGATAAGAGACAATTCCTTTCTCCTTCCCCTTGACTACTTGTAGTTGAAAAAGTCACAAAAAGATAGTAAGTGAGGGGTGAGGACATACCATCCATGAAGAAGAATATGGTGATGAATTGGTGCAGCTTCATTAGTTACATGATTTGTTTTTCTGATTCATTATTTTTAGAAAATGGGAATTTTAAATAAGAGAAAGAATGGAGGAAGAAAAGAGGCAGTAGAACCTGGGAGGAGGAAAAAAAGGCATAGAAAGCAGTTATAATTCATCACCTGCCTCATTGTAATCAGTAAGGGCCCATCTACACATGCAAGTAAAGGCACAATCTGTACAATCATACCTCCTGCCATGCCAAATGTGCCTGGCCGGAGGTGTGATTGTGGGATCTAGAATAAGATCTTCTCCTTTACTGCTGGTACAGGAGGAGCCTACGATCATCATCCCAGGCTCCCTCTGCATAGGCAAATAGCAGGCTCCTGCAGCTGCAAGTCTGGCAGCTGATGGGACTCTCAGCCCCAGCTGCACCCCAGTCCTGTCAGCTGTGTGTGGTGTGTCCGTCCATGTCTGTGTCCCCCCGCCCCCCCAGTGGCTGGGAGATCACAGCAGCAGTCTCTGTGCAAATTACAGTTGAATAAACTCCAGCTATAAAGTTATTACACATTTTCCAGCAATACCTGTATAGCTGGTCAGATCTTTTTAATGAATTTGAATGTGTAACCAGTCTAAATTAAATGTGCAATTAACTAGATAATTGTGCAATAGTGTACCTGTGGGGTTTACAGGCGACGACCTGGTAAGAGGCCTCCAGGTTCTTGACCACCTGGGCAATAGTGATCATCGTGTGCTGGAATTCACCATCCAGCGTAGAGTGTCAAGGGCCCGCAGCAAGGTGGTAGCCCTAGACTTCAGGAGGGCCAACTTCAGTGAGATGAGGAGATTAGTGGGAGAGGAACTGGGGTCCTTGAGGGCAGAGGAACTCAGCGTCCAAGAGGAGTGGTCGTTCCTTAAGGAAACGATACTCGGGGCCCAAGGGGTGTCCATCCCGACAAGAAGCAAAGGGGGCAGGAGTGTCCGGAAGCCCCCCTGGCTCACCAAGGGTGTCCGGGAATGCCTGCTTGCCAAAAGGGTGGCGTACGCCCGGTGGAAGGGGGGTGTAATCTCCAAAGAGGAGTATACCTCCTCTGCTCGGGCCTGCAGGCGGGCTGTTAGGAAGGCCAAGGCGGATATAGAGCTCGGATTAGCGTCCAGGATTAAGGATAACAAAAAGTCCTTTTTCAAATATATTGGGAGGATGAAGAAGGCGCCGGGTAATGTGGGGCCCCTGCAGGATATGCGGGGCAATCTGGTGGTTGCGTCAGAGGATAAAGCGGACCTCTTTAACCAATTCTTCACCTCCGTTTTCTTGTGCAGGGACCGGGACTTCCCTGCTGTGATAGAAGCCGGATGCGAGGGGATCGCCTTCAGACCTCAGGTTGGGGAGGACCGGGTTAGAGAGCTTCTGGAGGGGCTGGACGCGTTCAAGTCAGCGGGTCCGGATGCTCTCCACCCCAGGGTGCTGAGGGAGCTGGCTGGGGTTATTGCAGGGCCCCTGGCACGGCTCTACGAGCGATCGTGGTGCTTGGGCCAGGTGCCAGACGATTGGAAGGTAGCTAATGTGGTCCCCATCTTCAAAAAAGGGAAAAGGGAGGACCCGGGCAATTATAGGCCCGTCAGTCTTACCTCAATCCTGGGGAAGCTCTTTGAGAAGATCATCAAGGAGCACATTTGTGATGGGCCGGCATCCGAGATGATGCTCAGGGGCAATCAGCATGGATTTATTAGGGGGAGATCATGTCAGACCAACCTGATTGCCTTTTATGATCAGGTCACAAAGGCCATGGATGCAGGTGTCGCGGTGGATGTAGTCTTTCTGGACTTCAGCAAGGCCTTTGACACCGTCTCTCACCCCATCCTAATTAGTAAACTAGGCGACTGTGGCATAGATGCCTACACGGTCAGATGGATTGCAGATTGGCTGAAGGGTCGCACTCAGAGGGTGGTGGTGGATGGATCATATTCGACTTGGGGGGAGGTGGGTAGTGGAGTCCCTCAGGGCTCGGTCCTGGGCCCTGCGCTGTTCAATGTCTTCATCAGCGATCTTGATGTTGGGGTGGAGAGCAACCTGTTTAAATTCGCTGATGACACCAAAATTTGGGGGGAGGTGAGCACGCTAGCAGGGAGAGAGAGATTGCAGAAGGATCTGGATAGGTTACAGGGGTGGGCAGACAGGAACAGGATGCGTTTCAATACGGACAAGTGCAGGGTGCTGCACTTGGGTAGTAGGAACCAGCAGCACACTTATACGATGGGGAACTCCCTACTTGAGAGCACGGAGGCGGAAAGGGATCTTGGTGTCATTATTGACTCCAAGATGAACATGGGCCGACAATGCGAGGTCATGGTTGGCAGGGCTAACCGGACCTTGTCGTGCATCCACAGGTGCATCTCGAGTAGAGCCAGGGAGGTGATCCTCCCCCTCTATGCGACGTGGTCAGGCCACAGCTGGAGTATTGTGTCCAGTTCTGTGCGCCCCATTTCAGGAGGGATGTGGACAACATGGAGAGGGTCCAGAGGAGGGCCACCCGCATGATCCGGGGACAACAGGGCAGACCCTACAGTGAGAGACTGCGGGACCTGAACCTATTCAGCCTCCACAAGAGAAGGCTGAGGGGGGACCTGGTGACCATCTATAAACTCACTAGGGGGAACCAGAAGGGTTTGGGGGAGACGCTGTTTCCCCTAGCCCCCGCTGGCATAACAAGGAGTAATGGGCACAAGTTGATGGAGAGGAGGTACAGATTGGACATCCGAAAAAACTACTTCACAGTTAGGGCGGCTAGGAGCTGGAACCAACTTCCAAGGGAGGTGGTGCTGGCCCCTACCCTGGGGGTCTTTAAGAAGAGGCTGGATGCCTACCTGGCTGGACTCATTTGAGTCCCGTTTTTGTTTTTAGGGTTTTTTGTTGTTCTCCCGCCCTGGCGGGGGGTCGGGCTAGAAGATCTATTAGGTCCCTTCCGACCCTAAAACTGTGAAACTATGAAACTATGAAAGGCAAGAGTGAGATTTGAAGGAAGGCAAATAGCTGCTGCAGAGATTCCCACCCGCCCCCAGTTCAGTGAGTGGTATGGGAGAAGGTGCAAAGGTGTTTAAGGGAGAAGTTTACTGGTAGGCTATAAAGGCCAGTAGAAATCAGTGGGCACGTATACATGTTCATTAATATACTGTAATTATGGTGCATTAAGCCTAGTACCTGTAATAACAGGTACTAACTTCATGCACTGTAATAGGTACTACTACACAGTAGTGCTGGTGCACACTTTTTGTGATGCTAATACGTAGTAGACTACTTCTACTGCGCATTAGCATGGTTTTTGTTTGCGGTGCTAAGGTGCAGTAGAATTAGTCTACTGTGCATTTAGTGTCTCATGTAGATGCACCCCAGCTGATCACGCTAGATCAGGTCTCTGAGGAAAATTAAGGGATGATGGGCCATGGAGTCAAAAAGTTTACTTGATGTAAAGGAGAAGGCTAATGTGGTCAGAGCAACTAATTAAATACATTGTAGTTTCCCAGTAAGACATTATAAACCCTGAACCTAAACTTTTGCCCCGAGATTAATTGTCAGGTTTTCCCTCCTCCTGTTTTAGCTCTAACACTAGTTATTCCTGGGTAGAGGTAACAATTAACACCTGCCACATTGAGTCAGCATAACTTATTCCACAAGCTTTATGCAGGTCTCACACAGCTGTTAACAATGTGGGCCAAGAGGAGAGGTGCTTTTTTTTCCTTTAATCAATCAATGACTTTCATTCTCCTCAGTAAATGTGAGCTCTTTCATATGTAATGCACAACTGCTTACCTATTTTTTAAACTACCTAGTTTATATATATTTTAAAGCTGATGGTAAACAAAAACACCTGCCTTTATATATTATAGATAGGTGTTAGATTACATTACCAGTGCTATTCTTTTCTTCTACAGCTATTTAAGCACCAGGCAGAATGTTCTGAGTGAAACACATTTAACAAGAAACAAGATAAGCTGGAATGAGATAATATCAAGGGTGGGCATTAAGGCAGTTTTGGGGGAAAAGAACCCCATGGAGACACTAGGAGAGAAGAACAAATAGGAGTTGAGGAGGGAAAAGTTATTGAACAGGTTAAAGCATGAGAATAGAAGTCTCAAATAAGTGGAAGTAAGTTAAATAGAAATGCTAGAAGTATGACAATAGAGGAAAAGAGCAAGCTGTGAAAAAATTAGTATTGATACTGGTTCTCCCGCTCTCTCCTTTCATGGGAGTAATTATACAAGTACTAAATAAATGCACAGTAATGACTATGCTGTAGCATCTCGTGTAGATGCACCCAGTGTCAACTTCACAATCATCAGTGTATTGAAGATCAGTAATGGAGGTATTGGTTATCCTAGATTTGGAATGTAATTGGTTTGATGTTGGAGAGATTCCTGTCCATGTGATATTGAGTGCTGACTTCAGATGGAAGTCTATCATCAATAAGATGCAAGATAGCTGCAATATAGATGGAAAGGAATGTTGTTGCAATCATACATCCTTGCTCGACTCCCGTTCTAATAGTGGGGGATCTGTTTCTGAGCCATTGCTTAGGATGCTTGCTGTTATGTTGTCATTGTGGCAGGGCACTGTGGGTGCCTGCTACTTTAAGGGCCTGAAGCTAGTAGCCGGCAAGTGCCTGATGAGGACAGCCATTTTGGATCTAGGGCTGCCCATATAAACAGGGCATTTTGCTGCTGGAAGGCCAGGCCCCAACCTGGCCTAGCTGCAGGGCTGCTGGTATCATCTGGAGGTAAGGGAGGAGCTGTAGGGGATGGTCAGGAGGCTCCTGGTCCTGGGTACAACCTAAAACTGCACCCTGCCAGGAGTGGGTGGCCTGGTGAGGCTCTCAGTGGTGTGGGAGCCCCCAGGAAATGCCAGGCCAGTTACCACCCTGGTGAAAGGCAGCTCAGGGTGCCTTAACCCCAGCTCCTACTTTTGGGTGGGTCAGGACATCAGAGGTAGAGGGGGCCAGGCACGGTTACAGCCACCTGAGCCCACCCAAGGAGGGAAGCCCCGAGACCCCGAGTAGCGGGAGGGGCGTTGTGGGAGCCTCGCGTAGAGGGGGCATTGTGGACGATCTCAGGGTAGCACCATGATCTGCTGCTCCAGGGAGGGAGTGAGAGTCCCTTGTGAGACTCTGGAGCACCAGTCATGGTGCGAGTCACCCCATCTCTCCACATCCAGGAAGGGGGACCCAGAGAGAATGTGGGGCTAGTGAGGCCGTAGGTAGAGTGCCCCCTGGACTGGTCCATGCTGGGGCCAGGAACAAGAAAGTCAAAAGGGCCAGGTGTCCACTGCGAGGGGCACCCAGAGTTGTGGGCCTGGGACCCCACCTGGCCTTGGAGGTGAGGCCAAGGCCTGTGTGTGGTGGAAGGTCCCGAGTGGGGACCACGCCTGAGAGGGGAGCCAGCTACAAGGAGCTCAGCAGCCTGAATGAAGGCAGTGTAGGCTGCCTGAGTGAAGAGATCAAAGGAGGGTCCTGCCAGGAGGATTCTGGAGCCTAGTGTGGGGCGGGTGTGACATTTAATAACATCTGGATACCATCTGCGAGGCTTGGGCTGTGGTGTAGGGGAGGAACAGAGTCGCAGATAGTGTCCCCTGACATCGGGGCAAGAAATGGGCAACATCCCGCTTAATTAACATCAATTAATTAATTAACAACGAGGCATGGCAGGCGAGAAGGCAGGTGGTTAGCCCAGAAACAGGTGGATGGGCCACAGGGAACTCAGCCCAGAGAAGGCCCCCTGTTGCAGTCATGAAGAAGTCTGATAATGGTAACAAATTTTGGTAGGCATCAAAATCTGATCAGGATCTTCCATAGGGCCTCTCTGTTGAAAGAATCAAAGGCCTTGGCCAGGTCAATGAAGGCCATGTAAAGAGCTCAGTACTGCTTGCAGCACTTCTCCTCTAGCTGTCTATAGAGTTACACCGACACATTGGTCCAATATCGAATCAGTACAGATACAAAGAAAACTGGCTGTATTGGAAATTGGCCTGAAGTGGCCAATAATTTGGCTGATAAATGCCCGTGTGCGCACGCAACCGCAGTGCAGCATGCAGGCAGTGAGGAGCAGAGCTTAGCAGCATGCGGCCGGTTAGTCTGTTGTGGTGGAAGGGGAAGGGGGAGGGAAGGGGTGTGGGGAGTCAGATCAATGCCCCTCACGGTGAGTGAGGGAGGGGGCAAGCGCTGCCCAGTTGGGGTGGGGTCAGTGCGGGACAGAGCTGTGGCTCGTTGAGGTGGAGCAGCGGCTCTTCCCTCCACCTCTTCCTAGTGCGTGGAGGGAGGCGGAGATTGAGCCAGAACTGCACTGGGTGGGCGGCAGCAGGACTGACAGCAGGGCTTCAGCAAAATTTGGGGTGGTTGTAGCCCCCTCCATAGCCTCCCTCCCAATGCCACTGCTGCCTGCCCCAAGCCCAGTCCCCACTGAGAAGAGCCTGGCGCAACCCAAGCTTCACCCTGCAGATGCAGCCTGCCCGCCCTGCCCTGCGCAGATCTGGGGGGCACACGCCCCCCCCATGCCCTCCCGGGGTGCATGCAGTAGAGGGAGCCACCACACTTCCCAGTGAGCTGTGGCTCTGTCCTGAACCCTGCCACACACTGGCTGGGCAGCGCCTGCTCCTGCCCTGCCCCCTCCCTCCCTCACCACGGGGGGCATTGATCTGCCCCCCACCACGGCCCTTCCCTCACCCCTTCCCTTCCACCACAACAGATTTACCAGCTGCATACAGCTGTATCGGAAATCAGATCAGTATCAGCTGATAGTCCTCCTTAAATATCAGACTCCAAAATCTCTATCGGTGCACCCCTAGCTGTCTAGCAACAAAGATCATACATAGAGTACCTCTGAGTGGTCTAAAACCACATTGGGACTTAGGGGCTTTGTCTACATGAGATGCTACTGTGCCATCGTTACTGTGCATTTACTTAGTACTTGTATAAACAAATACTAAATAAATGTGCAGTAGTGCTGGCAAATGCGTTTTGTGATACTGACTGCACAGTAGCTTAGTATACTGCTCAGTAGGGTCACATCATAGTTCTTACCATGCAGTATTGGGCTACTGTGTTGTCAGCATCTCATGGTTTCATAGTTGGTTGGTAGGGTCGGAAGGGGCCTGAGCAGATCATCCAGTCTGACCTCCTGCCATGGCAGGAAAATCTCGTGTAGATGCACCCAGATAGAATCTCCTCAGTGAGGAAAGTGAGCCTATGGCAGAGAATGCAGGTGAGGACCTTTCTAGCTCTGGACAGGAGTGTAATTCCACGATTCCTTTCTTGAATACCATAATGATTCTAGTACCTCTCAAGTAACTGAGAATCTGTTCATAATAATGATGTGTAGTGGGTGAAGGAGCTTTTGTCCATTTTGCTTATGTATTTTATCTGGTATTGTTTCAGGACCACATGCTTTGTTGTTCTTCATCTACTTAATGGCTTTCAAGGCCTCTTGAGAAGTTGGTGGATCTGCAAGGTAGTCCTTAATGGGCTATTGTGGAATGGTGTCAATGGTATTGTCTTCAACATTAGAATCTTGGTTCAGGAACTCTTGGAAGTGCTTCTTCCACTGTGTTGTTCCATCCTTCTGACCTCGAACCTCAGAGGGATGGTTCCTTGTATGCTTGGCTCATAGATAGCTTTGGTTAGGCTGAAGAAACCACTGACTATTGGAAAACTTCTGCATCTCTTTTGCTTTGTCCTCCCACCATTTGTTCTTTCACTCTTGTATTTTCTTCTGGACCTTGGCCTTAATGTAAGGATAAGTGTCTTGCATTTGTTTGGACTTGATGTCATTCTGCCAAGCTTTGAAGGCTCTCCTTTTCCTGTCCATGAGAGATTGTATTTCTGTCAGGGTTCCCTCCCTTCCAAGGGGGGAAGGTGAGTAACCCACAAGTCACACACCAGGGTCAAAGCGACAAGTATAACTTTTATTGCGAGTAACAGCAAGATAGTCTAATAGCAGCAACTCAATACAAAACTGCTAATGCGTCGGGCTGGAGGACTGGGCCCTGTCCTAAATCATTACCTGATTTGTCTCAGGAACCCCACCCTGTGTCCAGGATGGTGAGACGGTCTCCTTTATTGGGTCCTCAGCCTTGTCCTTCCCCAAAGTGATTCCACCAGGGGCTTAGTTCTCATAACTTTTATACCCTCACTCCCGCTCCCTATCTCTTTGGGTTTTCCAAACAAAGTAGCTTCTAGCCTTGTTACCTTTTATGGATTAGTGCAAAGCTTATTACTTTTCATGCATTAGAGCAAAGCTATTGTTTTATGTTGCAAAGTTGTCATTTATAAAGTTCCTCTTTCTAATCTTACCCAAAGAATAGCAGATGCATTAGGTCATTATCCTGTGGCTCCTGGGTTCCGCAAAGCTGACCCCCCGCTCCAGGATGCCAGCTTAGCCTCCTCCCAGAAACCTTTTTGGGATGGGCCTTACTCATCAAAACAGTTCCAATTTTTCTTTGTGGAGAAGCCTAGAGATTTTTTGCATGCCTTATGGATGCCTTTCTTGAGGCTCTTCCAGTGATCAATAATTTCCAGATCATTGGGGAGGTTGGAGAGTTTCTCACTGAGGCACTGCTGGAAATTATCACTTTTAGCAGGGTCTTTCTTTTTTTTATGTAATTTTGGGGTGATATGAACGGACACGATGGATTGTATCAAATGATAATCCAGCCAGCAGTCACCTGCACTGATGATACAGATGTTGTGACAGTCTCTGGCATGCACTATGACGGGGGTGTCCAACCTTTCTGAATGCGGGACCAGATCATGAACTTTTTATCACCCAGTGGGCCGGTGAGCCATATTCAAAGACGTCACAGGAAGTGGTATCATATCAAGAAGTGATGTCATGTGACCTTTGACACCAATGAAGTTGCAGGGGTTGACATAGTGCTGGTTGATGTGGTATGCATGACCGGTTTGACCTGGTGCTGGAGAAGCCACAGGGCCAGGTGGGGGTTAACCTGGGGCCCACCCAGCCTGCCAGTGCCATGCCCAGGTTGACATGGTGCTGCAGGACC
>NW_005842793.1:476564-483379 GCF_000455745.1 Alligator sinensis
GGCCAGGGAAGGCAGTGGCGGAGCCATGTGCCGCTTGGCACTGACTGGTGCAGGCTCGTCCTGTCCCGAGCGGCACACGGCTCCGCCACTGCTTCTGCTGGCCAGTGCAGACCTAGCCGGGCTCCTTCTGTCCCCGGCAGCACACGAGAAGCGGCCCTGTCGGGGCCTTGCACGCGGGCGGGCAGCCGGGCCCGGAGAGCCATAGCACCCGGGGGGAGACTGGCCGGGGGAGCAGGCATCGCCTTGCTGAGGGGCAGGGCAGGGCAGCAGGGCTGGCTTGAAGCGGGCGGTTGAGGCAACTGCGGGTCGGCAGTGCCAGCGGCCGCAGCTTGGCCTCCTGCGTGGGTAAGCAGCTCCCCTCCCCTCGCTGCTGGCTGGGGCCCGCGGGCCGGCCTTGCCCACCTCGCTGCCGCCACCACGCCTCCACGCTCTGCTGTGCCTTGGGCCAGATAAAATGGCTTGGCGGGCTGCATGGCAGCCCACAGGCCATATGTTGGACAAGCCTGCACTACGATGTATTTAATCCTGTGCCCGTTTTGAGTGGGGGTGCATCCATGTTTTCCATTTGCTGCTTTGGCAGACTAAGGAATTTGCGATCATGTTACAAACATGACCCCACCCTAACCCCAAATGCATATGACAAAATGTGTATTCTAAACTTGACCAAGTACTATCATCAGCACCCAAAGAAGATAAGACAGTTTTTCTTGGTGACTTCTATGCTAGAGTGAGCAGGGAAAGGAACAGCTGGAAAGGAAGGGGTGGGGAAAGCCAATTAAAATTTAATTCTTCTCCTTAGCAAATGACTCCATATTATAGGAATAAACATTTGGGAAACTCCTTCCAAGTAGAGACTTTTGACTTACTACTCCTGAAATATGTTCATAGTCACACTTTGAGAACCTGTGAGTTAAGAAAAAGGAAGTATTTACTTAATTAGAAAGATAGACAATAAAAAGTGTCATTTAAATAGCAGTAAGGATATGATTGAACAGCAAAAACAAAATCTTGAATTAGTGCTTTGGAGGCTTCACTTAGGTTCACTGGAAACTTTATCAACATGATCCAGTTTAGAAGCAGTTTTAACATTGGCTGCATGACTAACTTCATGTTTTAGATTGCATTCACATACACCAACTATGTACCCACGTGGCTACCTTGTGTGGGGTTCTATATTTTCTTCCAACTCTACAAAACCATGTAAATAACTATGATTTTTAACGTTCAACTAGAATATCTTTTTGGTTTTGAGAGCTCATGGATATGGTTGGCACAGCTTGTCCAAATATAACCTGGTAGAATGGCTACTATTCAGCCTCAACTAGATGGCATTTCAGGCTGTTATTCCTTAGATTCCTTAAATCTGCCTCAGTCCATAAGGCTGCTGGAAAAAGTAGGCAAATTAGCCATTTAGAATCTAATTGGTGAGGCATGAGAGAAGTAGAGGAGGGAAGGTAGGAGGGAAGACTTAGTAAGAAGAAAAAAATGTATTGCTCTTTGCAGCAAGATATGCTCAGGCATATCTGGCAAGATTCTTTGGGTAGATGTGATATCTTTTATTAGACCAACTGAGTAGTTGGGGAAAAAAAAAGTTCTTAGCAAGCTTTCAGGCGCAGTCACCCTTTCTCAGGCATAGGGAGTCTCTGACCAGCTAGCCAGACTCCCGCTGCCTGACAAAGGGTGACTGCACCTGAAAGCCTGCTAAGAACCTTTTTCCAACTACTTAGTTGGTCTAATAAAAGATATCACATCTACCCAAAGAAGCTTGCCTGCCTATGTCGGCATGCCTGAAGTTTTTGGTTGTAGCCATGTGGGTCTATCTAAAACTTGTGCCTGTGAAAGCACTTAGTAGTGCCAGGGAAAAAGAATGAGGGAAAACAATGGAAGACAATGCCAGTGATAAACAGAATTTATATATTGTTTGCTACAAAATAATGCTAGGTAAAGGATTTAATTTAGCAGGGTTTAAGGAAAGCAATGAGTGGTTTTGGAAAACTAACATAATTGAAATAGAGATTTTTTTCTAGAGCCAGTCAAGGATGGCAATGGATTTTTCATTAAAAGGTAAACTTTTGTGGGGTTCAAAACACAGTGACATGTCATTCCCTTAAAAGTGTTGTCCAAAAAGTACATTCAGAACAGGAAGGTTAGCTAAAATGAAGGAGGGTCCATTTGCTTCCAGTTGATGGACTTTGCCTGACTTAAGTCTCTCTCCATCCGCATTGCTGGGGCTTGTCAGCTCAAACTGATAGACAATAACACTGGCCACTAGTTTTTGATTGAAAAAAAAATAGGAAGAAATTGTTCAAAAGAGAAAAATTTCACACTCCATTTTCCCAATGGAATTAAAAGAAATCAGAAACTTACAATGAAGTGGAGAGGGAGAAGGAAGAAAATATATAGAAAATAGTATGAAAAAAATGCTCTACCAAAGTAAAAGGAAGCGAGTAAAAAGGAACTAAGAATTTTCTTTCAAGCATATTTTATTCAATAGTTTTAACTCTGTTGTTTGTTGATATACTTTCCATAAGTAGCTATTATCTTATTTTATTTCGAAATCCACTGCAGTAGAGATTTGCATATTCATTAAATGTGTATTGAAAAATAACCACACACTAGTTAAACATATTACTGACATTAAGAGGAATAACAAAATACATTTCCATTAAAAATGCAGAGTAATTAACACTGTAACTCTGTTTCAGAAAAGCACTGGCTTGATAAAACTTGTCTCAGTGTAAACTGTGTTAATCAAATTTAATGGAGAACAAATAAAATGGTCAAAATAGGAAGTTTTAACATTTTTTAAATGAAAACATTTCCTTTGGTTTGAAATTACTTTTTATTCTGAAATATAAATTAATTAATAAAAAAATGAAGTAGTGTCAAATCAAGGTTAAAAACTAACAAAATGTCAATATTATTAAAATATTGTGAATGACTTGGCTCTTTTTTTTCCCATTTGAAACAATTTAAAATACATTTTTTTTGTCTGTTTGGGATGGGAAATGGTTTTTATCTTGAATATTTTCTTAAGAAAAAGGCAAGATTCTCCACCGTGCGAAGAAAAATCTGCAGCATCCTTATAGGTTCGGCAGCGCTACGTTGGCTAGCACTACGGATGCAAAGGACTTGGGGGTCATGATTGACCACAAGATGAACATGAGCCTTCAATGTGACGCTGCAGCTATTAAAGCGAGCAAAATGCTGGCTTGCATCCATAGATGCTTCTCAAGCAAATCCCAGGACGTCATTCTCCCATTGTACTTGGCCTTGGTGAGGCCACAGCTGGAGTACTGTGTCCAGTTTTGGGGTTCACAATTCAAAAAGAATGTGGAGAAGCTTGAGAGAGTGCAGAGGAGAGCCACGCGCATGATCAGAAGTCAGGAAAACAGACCTTATGATGAGAGGCTGAGAGCCATGGGACTCTTCAGCCTGGAAAAGTGCAGGCTCAGGGGTGATCTGGTGGCTGCCTATAAGTTCATTAAGGGTGGTCACCAGGATCTGGGGGAATGTCTGTTCACCAGAGCACCCCAGGGGATGACAAGGTCAAACGGTCACAAACTCCTTCAGGACCGTTTCAGGCTGGACATAAGGAAGAACTTCTTTACAGTCCAAGCCCCCAAGGCCTGGAATAGATTGCCGCTGGAGATGGTTCAAGCACCTACTCTGAACACCTTCAAGAGAAATTTGGATGTTTAGCTTGCTGGGATCCTATGACCCCTGCTGACTTCCTGCCTTTGGGGCAGAGGGCTGGACTCGATGATCTTCCGAGGTCCCTTCCAGCCCTAATGTCTATGAAATCTGTAAGATAGGAAAATTATTTCCCTCTTAGATCCAGTGTCCAGTTATGCATCATGCCCCCTTGCACTCCGGTCAGCTCTACAATTCTATTCCTTGTACCAGTCTGTAATCTACTGCCCTGATTCTGTTCTGTGAAAGCAGTGGTAATACTCAAGTACAGACAGATTAGAAGATCCCATTTTTGAAGTTTATCACGATAAACTGAACAGAAAATGATTAAAATTAAACCGCCACTTGATTTCCTCTGCCCAGACATCAGCAAAGTTTTTACTCCCATAATAATCCCTGGATTTTTTTTCAGGATTGGGTACAATCTGACTTCCCTTGTAGCCAATGGTAGATGTAGCACAATCTCTAGCAAAACAAGAACCAAAACGTGTTATTAACATGACTTTTTGAAAGTGGCTGAAAGTAGCAGTTACTAAGTTGTGCGCAAGGTAAGGATCTTCTGGAAGTACTACAGCATGGTGCAGTATGGGTGGTTACTATGCTGTATGCATGGTGGATGGTTAGATTTCACTGCTATGTCACTGTAGCGGTGCACTATGACTGAGGAGTGCACTCCTATGGTGACATAGCTGGTAGACCCACGTGATTGCTAGGTTGTCATGTGTTGCTACATTGCCATAGGACCATGTATAGACATGCCCTAAGCGTAGATATAAGTGTGATATTGGGCTAGGATGAAAGGATTCCCAAATACTTCACTCCTAAATGGCATTCTCTTCTGGGCCAGTAGTTCCTGAGAGACTGGAGACTAATCCTGTTGCTGATGCAAGTATTGTCTATCTTGGGCCTCAGACCAGTGTAACTTTGTGGGAAAATTCATGTTCAGGGGCAGCATGAAGAAATAGTTTTCAGCTGAATGGTTTGTTTGTTTTTAAACCGTGGCTACATGAAAGCTGCACAAATGTGTGGAGTATCAGTAGTCCTGACAGATGGGTTAGTGGGTTTAGTGCAGGTGTGGTGAAAAATTGTTATGAAAAATGAAATGCATCACAACTACCACCAGCACATGAATTATTATAAAACAAAAATATTATTTCACAGTCAAGAAACTTGATAATTTTTAGGGGGAATGAGTGAAAAGGTATAAAGAAGGAAGAAATGAGAGAATGAGGCAAGGTTTACAGTGTGATAGGAAAGCAGAGCTACATGGTTTTAACTCATTTTAAAATAATGGAGCTTTCAGTAGTAATCTGACAATACTCATGTGTAGCTTTTCTGTCTCTATTAATGTTGTGATAAATTGGACACTTGTTTCCAAGTTGATTAACTAGTTTCATGAATAAATACCTCCATCTTCAGCCTGAACTTAATAACCCCTAGCTCTTTTATGGCACTTTTCCTCAGTAGCTCTTGAAATGTTTTGCAGAGGTCTCCTAAGTCCCATTCTAGCATGCTATTCACCAACCCATCCTTTTTGTAAACACTTTGACCTCTGTATTTTTAGCTCAAGCGATGACCATTACCTTGCAAATAGGAAGCACCTTCACATTACTCCAATAGGGAAAACAACACACCTCAGTGTGTTCTGTGTATATTTAAATGCAGACACACTTAACCCATTTTAAGCCTACTGACAAGAAAACACATTGAATGCAGGGTAATTGGAGTGGTATGTTTTTTCCTTTGCAGCTCTTCACATGGGACGCAGCATGTTTGGGGGAAAATGCCTTAAAGGAATTGTGGAACAGAACAGTCCCACGGTGGTGGTGCAAAGAACTGAAGCAGAACAGACTGCAGCAGAAACCTACTGACTTTTTTAAAGCATTGTGCCTTTTTCAGTGATTGAGGAGTTTGTGTTTTCAGAAGACTAAGACAATAGCGTTCTTAAGAAATTTAGTAGTTTGTACCTGGCATCCCTGTCTAGGTGTAAACTGCTTCAATCTTAATCCCTTGGTATGGGGAGGGGAAAGCACCTTGCCTCCACACCCATCCTCCTCCTTCCACCCACATTTAGGAGCAAATATTTTTTCTGCACATGTGATGGCCACTTTACACAGAGGAATTCCACGGAACTGGTGAATAGCAGAGTGCTACTACTATTCAGCTCTATGTTTTGGAGGTTGGAGTTGTTATTGTTTAGCTTGACAAAGGGGTTCCATTGGTTTTAATCTACAAATTCAGATTGAAGATTGCCTTAATTTCTGATGGATTACCCAGAAGCATTCCTAATGAAAGCCGGATTTTCATTTTCCGTTATTTTATGAGTGAATGAAACAGTTCGCTGGAAAAAACTGTGGCTTACAAGTACGCAGTATTATAGAAACAAGTAACTTCTTTTCCCGGTGCAGGCAGTAGGCCTGGAAAACTCCAAGAGACTGTCATCGTCTTGCAAAACTTCCTTCTAGACACACGGCGCTTTTCAAGCCCAATTCAGAGAAGGCAGCATCCGAGGCCCCCGTTCCTGCATGGGAACCGACTTCCGGAAGTACCTCCACGGGATCTTGTGCAGGCACCAGCTTTACACCAGTGGATCTTCCTGCGGGATTGAACTCCTAAGGGTACAAGCTTTCTTCGTGCAATCAATGGCTTGTAGGATTGGGTCATAAAGAGAAAGCCACGAAGAAAGGCATTTCACTAAGTGATTGCAACATAAGGGATGCATTTTGCCGGCTTTGGTCTCTTCTTCCAGGCATTGTTTTTGCTGTGGCTCCCCCTGCGGCCCATCGGGGTGTGAGGTCTGTGCTGTGTCGGGGTTCGGAGTCTAGATCAGAGGTTCCCAAACTGACAGATTGAGCACCAGCAAAAAACAATACAACCTTAAGTATCACCAGCAAGTTCCTGTCATAGAAAATCATTACGATAAATCTGTTAATGCGTACCACAGGTTGGGAACCGCTGCTCTAGAGGATGGGCTGCAGGGGGACGATCCTGCCTCAGGCCCAGCCTGGACTAGGCCTCCAGGCCCTTCCCACCCCGCTGCATCCATGCCTTGCTGCGTCTCCACGCAGGGACCGGTGACGCCGCGTGCAGGCCTGGCCCGAGGCTCGGGGTGCCACAGCTGC
>NW_005842793.1:484742-485005 GCF_000455745.1 Alligator sinensis
CGGCAGGAAGTGGGAGCAGAAGCAGGTGCAGATCAAGACCCTGGAGGGGGAGTTCTCGGTCACCATGTGGGCCTCGGGTGAGTGCGCGCCGGCCCGGCCCGGCCGGTTTTGTTTTGAAGGGAGGCCATGTTGGGATGTGTGTGATGGGCGCCGCCATCTTCCTCGCCAGGGCAAGTATGGCGGCTCCCCCGAAAAGATGGCGGGGCCTTGCGCTGCTCCGGCTGCTGGCTCCTGCCCGGCTTCGGCGGGGGGAAGGAAAAGAT
>NW_005842793.1:485216-489624 GCF_000455745.1 Alligator sinensis
CTTCCCCCGCCCGCCCGCGGCCCCATTGGGCTGCGCGCTCATGCCGGGCGCGGCTGAGGCGCGACCGTTACCAGCGGGGGGAGCGGGAGCGACCGCGGGGCCGGGGCCGGCCTTGGCCTCGGCCTCGGCCTGGCCTGGCCTGGCCTAGCCTAGCCTAGCCTGGGGTGCAAGGGAGGACGCGCTCTCGCTGGGGCGCCCGGAGCCGAGGGGGCTCCGTCCTTGCCGCAGCGTGGAGGTGGATCTCGATTGTGCTTAGTGCAGCCCCGTCCCTCCCTCCTCGTGCCCGGGCTTGTGCAGGGCAACGTCTAGGCTCTTAGGCTGTGGGACGAGCAGGCGGCAGCCCGCGGGCAGACCATGCCGGTGGTTTCTGCGGAGCAGCCTCAAGCCACATCATGTCTCCCCCTCTGGAGGGGAGGGGGTGCCGTTCACAGGTTGGGGGGGGAATACTTCATCCCTCCCCCCACTTTAAAAGAGCTTTGGAGAATCAAGTGGACCAGACACTAGGCTGTCCCTGCGGAAATTATTTCCACTGTGGAAGTTTATATAGTTGTGCTGGGTGTTTCTGTGTAGCCGCTGATCAAGTGATGTGGATTGCATTCCCTCCTTTCCCCCCCCCCCCCCCTTAGAATTGTTGTCGATTAAAATTTTGCAGATTGAATACCCTGCGTAAAAATATGCTGACAGTTCTGGTTCGGTTTGGTGCATGGGTCCCAAGGAACAGGCTGGGATTTCATCTTTGCCTTGTGTAACTGTCTGATACTCTTTGAATTCCAACCTAAAGATTGCCTCAGTCCTTAAGCAGGTGGAAGATAACAATTTATTTAAGCTCTGGACGTGTTCTCAAGTATTTTTGTACGCCCACTTAAGTGACTGGCTGTTCTTTGTCACAGATAGGGAAAGTGCTTTGAATTCTGTTACCTACGAAAGTTGAAATACTATTGCAAAGGGGGAGTGGTATGGGTCTGGTCTGGTCTGCACAAAATGTGGGGTATTACTTCTGTGTTCAGGGTGTCTTGTTCAGAGTTAGTATCTAGAATTTTTGCTAGAAGCCTGATGCTTTAATTGACAGGTAAATCTCCTTAAAATGACCTGCCTCTGAGTACGACAACTTTCAGTATAGGTAGCCATCAAAATATCAGAGTGTTTCACTGTGTGCCAACAAATGCCATTTAACTCCAGAGAAAGGGTCATTCTTGGCATTTGCCTGAAAGGAAAACCAGAAAGGAACTGAAGTTCACTAAATGATGGCTAGTGGTATCTGCTGTTGAGGTAACTGAAAATCGGCCACGTTTGACCCAGGGGACCACTGAGCAAACGGATTGTGGGAGCTTGCCAGGATCTGTTAGCAAGTGCGAGCATGTGTTAAAGCTCTGAATTTCAAAGTGCTTACTACAGTGCATGTTTAGAGCAGCCTTTACATATAAATTGTTACTTGGTTTAAAATTGAGATGTTATGCATGTAATTAGTGGGCCCGATTCACCTCCCACTTAACCCTTTTACGTTATGGCAACTCCATTGATTTCAGTGAATTAGTTAATTTTATAATGAACATGAGTCTGATCCTGTCTTTATTTTATCAGGGATTAAATTGGACTGGAACTACTAACTGGATGAGAAATAGTTATGAAGTACCTATTTTGACTTCTTTTCTAGCAGAAAAGATTCCTTTATTTAGGGGACAAAAGGTCTTTTTACCCTTCCGCTGTTGTGAGGTTCTCGGAATGGTCGTAAGCCTCTTCTAAGGCAGATCAAATGTAAAAGCAGTTGGAGTGGTTTGTGGTCACATGGGGAAGTCCTGAGACTTAATTGTCAAGTCTGTTTTCAGAAGTTCACAATGTATAAATGGAATTGATACTAGAACTATTCCAGAGGAGAAGACCAAAAACTCCAACTCCCCTGAATGGGGTAGGGTAGAAACTTACTGTTACTGTATTGTCATGCACAAAATAGGAAGTTAGATGCTGCATAATTCAAATCTGGTTTAAATGATCAAGTTTTAAATCTTTTGGACAATTGAATCAATTTGAGGAAAAACCTATCCCCATGGATGTAAATAAACAAATCTCTACTTGTCTGGCAAGACTAGTTGTCTGATGGGCATATAATAGCAAGTTCATTAAAGATGGGAGAACAAACAAGGGAGCTGTGTCAGGCTAAAACAATGAATTCTATCTATATGGCTGCTCTTGGGTATTTGAATGGGGAGCAAAAATACTTTGCCTTCAAACACTGATGAGCACCAGAAATTAATTCTGCTTACTGTTTTCCACTGTTATTGAAGTAATCACCCGGTCTGAAAATTAATACTCAAACCTCGTGTGCAAGTGCACATTATATATCTCTTGTAAAATAGCCTTATAGTAGCTGTTTGGTAGCAGTGTGTTTCCATAAGTAGTGAGAGACTCCAACCTGCTCTGGTTATATGGTCACTAAGTCAGTTTTACCACTGTTGTTGGCAACCATTTAGGCTGGATGTGAGTTCACTTAAGCTTGCTTGGCAAGGTTCTTTGGGTAGATGTGTGATATCTTTTATTAGATGAACTGAGTAGTTGGAAAAAAGTTCTTAGCAAGCTTTCAGGCGCAGTCATCCCTCATCAGGCGTAGGAAGTCTCTTCTGTTCTAAGACTCCAAGGAATGAGAGAAGCTAGAAGTGTGACAGGATGTCAGTGAGAATGTAAATGGGTAGAAATTAGAAAGACAAAAGGTAAAGTAGGGAAGTGGGGGTTGGGAACCGAAGGTGAGGAAGAGTGTTTGCTTGGTGTGCTTCTCTGATATCAGAACTTGTGACAAAGTTGCTTAATTGAAATAGGCAGGGATGCCTTATGCCAGCCTTTCAAATTGGCTTCAGTATTATTTATTTATTTTTAATCTGGAAAACTCTATGATTCCTTTTTCACGTGCATGGAAATATGTGGAATGTGAATTCTTACCATTTTTACTTTAAATTTGAAATGTACATTGGCCCAGCCTTAACTTTGGCTTGGTGACTTGATCAAATTAAGTGAAATAAATCACACCCCTTAGAGCTGAATGGTAAAGCTACTAGCCAGAGGTTGCTACTGAAGTAGCACAAGAGTACTTGCTGTCAATGAGCAAGGCCATGGTGAATCCTATTCTCCTGGATTTTGGGGAAAGAGAAAATACCAATTGATGGATGATGTATGGGCTCAGTCTTCTACTAACCAGAGCCAATATAAATAGAGACCTACTCAAATCGTGATTTCTGTGAATGCTGTGAAAAACAGCAGTTTCTGCAGTTTTGCATAGAATCACTGGGGAGGAAGACTGACTTACTGAGAATAAGATGGTGGCTCCCAGTGACCACCCACGGGACAGGAGGAAGCTCTGGGCATGAAGGGGAGCAACCAAGGCAGTAGCTGCTCCCTCCACTGCTGACTTGGCTGAGAGGGCTGCCTTTCACATGGTCCTGCCCCTCTCTGCCATTCAGCAGCAAGGGGGTGGGGCTTGGTGCCCTGTGGCCAGTCAGTGTGTGTGGGGTGGGGGGGCCTGCCACAGTAAGTGCCAGTTGCCATTTTCATTGACTATGATCGCCCCATGAAATTGCCTATCTGCCGCCTCGATTTTGGGTAGGTTCCTAGGTAAAAGTTCCTGATAGATTTGATGTGGTAAGAAGAAAAAATAATGCTTTTGCTTCTACCTGAAAGCTTCCTGGTTGCGCTGCAAGCAGGTTTAGGCAATGAAACGCTAATCCCTTGGTTTTACAGTGTTTGCAAAAGGTGTCCTCTGTGGATGCCTTCCTCTGCTTTGTTTTCAGTCTTTGTCCTCAGTGGGTTGGTCCTTGGGCTAGATTCTGATTGGTAGTTGGAAAAAAAAATTACAATTTGCATTTTGCTGGAGCTTGATGAAACTGAATAGGAAGGGAGGCTTGGAACTGGTCTCCAGATTTGGGCAGGCAGCATTGAAATTGTGGCTTCAGAAAGTTTTAGTGTCTTAAATAACAAGGGCCTGGTCTGCATAAAAATTGAATGTATTAAACTAAATATCACATTTTTTGTGAAGCCTCCTAAATAAGGAAAACATAGAGTGGCCAAATATGATACTAAAACCACAATGTGGGTTCAAGAATGTACATCCTTGGTAATCATAGTCCAGGAAACCCATGAAATGGAACTTATACTTCAAGGATTTACACTGAGACTGTTTGGGATTTTAAAGGCCAGTTTAAAGATGTATTCCACTTCACACCAACATATTGTAGAAGTTTTCTCCCCTCCAACATCTGCTGCTCTTTGTCATTAGGAACACAGGAACTGCTGTATCTTATCCCTGACATCTAAATGGCATTTGACTCATGCTGAAGAGGAAGGGGCCAAAATCTCAGTAAGTGATAACTATGAATTAAGGTACATACAGAAGATTTTTATTCCCCCCCCCCCCCCCCCCCCA
>NW_005842793.1:489675-497647 GCF_000455745.1 Alligator sinensis
CAAAAAAAGTTTTTCTCCCCCCCCCCCCCCCCCCATGGAAGCAAGCAATTATTGGCCTATTCCTTTAAGTGTTGAGAACAGTCTCTCTTTATCCTCATCAGCAAAAGCATCAAGTGTTTTATGATCCAAGAGTATTGAATCTGCCTTCAGATTTGTGGCAGATTTCAGAGGGTAGTTATATATTTTAATCTGTTTAAGTGTAATTGTTTTTAGTTCTGAGTGTAAATTACACCCATCATTCAGTAGATCAGCTGAGTTGTCTTTTATTTGGTTCATTTCTAAACTAAAGAGTCCTCCTAGAACATGGTGTTTTCTTGAATTGTCATAGCTATATTGATGATATGGAAGGTCAAAGTGCCTCTGAGTAGCCTCACAAAAGCTGGAATCAAATGGTGACAGTATTGATCTATGCAGCACTTTGTCAGTTCAAGATTCTTCCAGCAATATGATATATGAGGATAGCTGACATGGGCCAAGGAGAACCTGTTCTCCATCTGCACTGTACGTCAAAGGAGTAACAATCATGAGCAAATTGGGTAAAGAAAGTAGATGAGGTAGAATGGAATTTCTATCCGCAGAAGTCTGCTGTGTAACTGGGAATTTGACATGCTACTTTCGTTTTTTTGCTTCTGAGCACAACCAAGAACTTTTTTTCCTAGAAGTGAGTAGGCACAGATGCGCTGTCCTAGTCTTGGTATATAGGAACAGATGTAGGCTCACCATCCACTTTTCCTTTTGTCCAGGGTACTACAGAAAGCCAGGAAGTAAAAGGCGGTTGCGGTTCTGCAGTAGAACTGGAATTCATATCAGTTAGCAAGCACTTGATCCTGTGTGGAATATCTGTTGGATTTATCTGTTGCAATATAGTATTGAAGAATGAGCTGTTTTCAAACAAAAATGTTTCTGATTTTGCAGTTATAAAGAAATCGTAGAGATGAACAGATCATAAACTGTGCTGGAATGCTCTCTTCCTGAACTTGCAGAAAGCCTGAACAAATTGTTCTTGGGTGCAATTTTCCCTGCGTTTCAGTTGGGAGCTGCAGTGGCTGTAACATTTAGGGGATGCCAAAATTCTCCGTTTCTGCTGCAGACTTCTGTCTTTCTGCTATGCCAGGCATTCTGGGGTTTGTTTGTTTGTTTGTTTCTGCCTGTTTTTGTGGAAACTGTCTGCAGTTTTTCCTTGCTCTCCTGATTTCTTATAATTTAATTGGATTACAGTGTATTCTCTGCTTTGTAATATTTGAGCCAGATAGTACAAGCATTTAGGGATATTGAGCAAGAGTCCAACTTGCAGTTAAGAATGGAAGAACCAGATGCATTGGTAGATATTCCTGAAAAACAGAGCAGTGGGCAGTTGATGTTGAGAAGCCAAGAAGTCAGCCCTCTGAAGCTTCCTGCAGATTTATCTTTTTGTTTTTTTTCAGATTTGCATGAAGGTTTTGGGTTGGGTGGATGATCTTGACAACATCAGGCTTGCAGAGGCCCAAGAAGCTTTGAGACAAAGGAAAAGCAGACCATGGTAGTAAAATGTAACAGGAATAAAAGGGTTTAATGGAGGTCTTAACTGTCGCACAACTCAAGAGTTCTCACCGTTTGAGAGCATTTGGTACAAACCTTTGTCCTGTTTTTCCAAAGAGAATGCAGAACCATAATTATAAGCCCTGATAAATGTGACAGCTTCACTGCCCCTCCCACACTGGCTGCTTCCTACTTGAGAAGAGACCTGAACAGGGCAAACTACCTTTTAAGTTTCTAGATCAACCAGTAGCTATATAAAATGTGTACAACTTAACTCCACTTTCATTCTGTTAGAGAGATTGTTTTGGTACTGCCATCCCTTGAAGGTGCTCCTAGGAATTTAAAGGTATCCAACTTAGGATGTATTGCCATTGTCCAAGAGGTGGGAAACCTACAGAAGGAACGTTGAGACTTCAATTTAAGCGTCTTCTAATACAGGTTTCCCTTGCTTTATGTGATGTGTGCGTGTGTTCCTGGAAAACTGCACATAAATCTTTTTTTTCTTTTTTCTTTTTTTTTTTTTTTGCATAAAGGGAACCCAGTTTATAAAGTAACAAATAGGGATACATTCCCACGGCGGTGAGGTAGGAGGGGAGTGAGGCTGGGGACTAGGAAAGGGGCAGGCACTTGGGGCAGGTGGCAGCCTCTTCTCATCCTGTGTGCAGATCTGGGGGTACATGTCCCCGGGAAGAGCCCCGGCTCAGTCCCCCAGCCTGCACCCCTCCTTGGGTGCATGTAGCAGCAAGAGCTGCACCCACTAACAGTTCTGTCCGCAGCTGGGGTGAGTGGGAACAAGTGGAGCCCCAGGGGGTATGGGGCACAGCTCAGCTTGTCTGCACTCACCCCCAGCCTCTGCTGCAGTGGCCCCAGGAGCAGCCAATGCCAGCTGCCTGCAGCTGCTGGACTGTGCCATGCTGTGGTGCAGTCAGGTGGTGTTGGCTGCTCCTGGGGCCCCTGCACCAAGCACTGGGGTGAGTGGGGACAAGTGGGGCCCTGAGGGGTTTGGGGCATAGTGCAGCCCAGCATGTGCAGATAGCTGGTGCTGGCCATTCCTGGGGCCGCTGCAGCAGGGGCTGGGGTGAGCGGGGGCAAGTTGTGCTACTCACCATGGCTCCGCTTGTCTTCACTCACCACAGCATCTGCTGCAGCAGCCCCAGCAGCAGCAAATGCCAGCTGCCTGCACCACGGCATGGTGCAGCTCAGGGGCTGGGGTGAGTGGGGACAAGCAGAGCCCCCGGTGGCATGGGGCATGGCACAGCCTAGTGGCTACAGGCAGCCTGCATCAGCTGCTCCCAGAGCAGCTGCAGCAGGGGCTGGGGTGTGTGGGGCCCTGGCCCCACAGCCCTTTCTTCTCCCCCTACAGACTTACCTGCTGTGGGGGGGGAGGGAGGGGAGACAGGTGCCTATGCTCATTGCATAAGAGTGAAATCTACCTCGTATAACATTTTGGGTATAAAAAGATTATTGCATAAGAGCGAATTCGCATATACGGAACCTGCATAAGCAAGGGAAACCTGTACTGTCACCAACAGAGACATCTGGCTCCATTTTGGGATGCCCAACGTGCCAAGTATCATCTTGCAGCGTCCTTTTGATCTCTT
Organism: Alligator sinensis; assembly: GCF_000455745.1. Classification (NCBI taxonomy): domain Eukaryota; kingdom Metazoa; phylum Chordata; order Crocodylia; family Alligatoridae; genus Alligator; species Alligator sinensis. The sequence goes on from NW_005842793.1 coordinate 492,795, forward strand.
AAAGGAGGTGTCTCTATTCCTTTCCTCAAGTTACTCTTTAGATAGCAGCCACATAAAGCAGATGAATATAGAAATTGGAAGGCCTCTCTAGGGCCCCACATTTTTCACGGGGCTAAAGTGGATGGAGCTAACCTGGTATTCCTCTGCAAAGTCAACTCCTATACAGGGCTGGCCCACCTATCCTGGAGAACCTGCAGCCACAGGGGGCCCCACAGCCAAGGGGTCATGCCCTGCTCGCCCCCCGCCCCCTGAGTCCTGTCCTCTTCCCCGCTGAGCTGGGGAGGAGTCCCTGGCTCTGCTCTGGCCCCGGGGAGAGAACCCAGGCAACCCCAGCATGAACTGCCTCAACTCTGCGCCCCCCACAACGCAGCCCATGTGCATGCAAAACCCCGCCCAAACTATTATTTTTCAATTAATATTTTTCAAACTATTATTTTCTGCAATTAACTGTAATTTCGATTTTTTTTTTGGATGGATCGGGGGCGGAACTATTTTGCAGGGGCGCCCCAAAAATTGTGGGCCGGCCCTGCTTCTATATAGCTTGTAAACTGTGGGAAATAACACGGCCGCTCTGTCTCAAGCCAGAAACTGGGGTGCACCTTTCATGTGGTCACAGTGCTAAACTATTTCTGAACAATTCAGGACTGAAGTGGATCTCCTGCACTTCTCATACCATTGTGAAAGAAAATGTTGGGTCTCTCTGTCAGGCCCAACTCTAGGGTGTCTTCACTGCAGGGTTAATTTAGGTCAGGGGTTGGCAACCCCCAGCACGTGTGCCAGAGTATGGTATGTGATGCCATTTTGCTTGGCGTGCCACATCTGGCCTAGACTCTGGGCAACTGTCCCTGGCTACAGAGACTGGGTTGCTCACAGCAGGTGGCAGGGAGGCTGCAAGCTCTGCTGTGAGTAGTCCAGGCTCTGCAGCAGGCAGCAGCTGTCCAGAGCCCAGGCCAGATGTGGCAGGCAGCTGGGAGGTTGCAACCAGTCTGGAACCCCCACCCAGCTCCATGGTAGTGCTGGCTGCATGCACTTTGGGTGCACATGGCAGGGAAGGGGCTGGAGTTCCATTGTCCCAGGCCCCTTCTCTACTGTGCACACCAAGGCATGTGTGCAGCTGCTGCTGCCATGGAGCCCAGACTACTTGCAGCCGGTGGTGGGCAGGCTGCAAACAGCTGCACTGGAGCCCTGGCCTGGCTCCATGGCCAGTGGTGTCTGCATGCACATCTCAGGGTGCATAGTGAGGAAGGGGCTGGGAGCAGCGCAGCCTCAGCCCCTTCCCCACCCTGTTCCCTAAGGTGCACATGCAGCTGCTGCCAGTGTTGAGCTGCGCTGAGGTTGTGCGCCCTGGTACAGGCTTGTGAGCAGACTGGGATTTGCGTAGCCCAGCCCTGCTTCCTTGCTCTTCCTTTTGCAGTGTGGGTTATGTGCCCACTGCTTGGGCTTTCCTGGGGATGTGCCCTGTCCTCCCTGTTTTGCTGTGCCCATGTCTGGCAGTCAGCAGCAGCTATCTCTTGTCTTTTCCTCCACTCCCAGCATGCTGCCCCTATGTGTTTTTGAGGGGGGAAGGGTGTTGCATTCATTTGAATGCTGGCTCTCCATCTTCATTCTGTGGGGGGATGTGGCTGCAAACTTTTCCCCCTCTCCCCATGCCATTTTTTGTGTGTGTACTCTGGCCCTTTGCTCAGCTAATGCCTTGTGATTGGGGGAAGGGGGCACACTGGAAGGCTGATGAAGTTGCTCCCGGGGGGAGGGGGAATGACACACGACGACAGCCTGCCCCTAGAACAGCTCCTTCTCCCCACACGTGGAGGTGGTGATCCAGCTAGAGCCTGGGCTCCTTGTAGCAGGTAACTCATGAGGCTGCAAGCTGTTGTACCGGGGTCTGGAACCCTGGCCTTGTTCATTGCTGGCAGCAGCTTGCACATGCAACTGAGGGAGCACCGTGGCGGGGGGGTGGAGGAAGGGGCTGGGTGTGCTGCCATCACAAGGATTGGGTCCTTTGCAGCTCCCGTGGCATCCACCCCTGGCACACCACCATCTTTGAAGTTCAGGTTGCAGAGTTTTTTGGCACTGTGGTCAAAAATGTTGCTGACCCCCTGATTTAGGTGAATGGCATCCATATTAGCCGTACCTGTGTATAAGCAGACATTGTAAAGGTGTTGTTACATGGTACACTTAGATCAGGGGTAGGGCCAGGTGAGCAGTGCAGAGCAACCAGACCAAACCATAGATCAACCCTGTGTTCCAGTGCGTGTCCTGAAGCAGCCAGATAGGGCACTGTGTGCAGCTTCATCCTGCTCTAGCCTCTCCAGGGCTGCATTGTATAACCCCAGAGCTACTCCACTGATAATTCTGATCTCTGACACTCCTGACTTAGACCATACTAAAGGCACTTAAAACATGAGTGTCTGCATTAAAGCACGAAAATTTGTGCCACTTCGGGTGAGGATTATCTCTGGGTTGTGCTACCTAGGTAGTGTTGCAATAACAGCATTCTGCTCCCATGGAAATAAAGCAAGCAGTTTGGGTCCTCCAGAATCCCAGGATACATTGCTCTTGGCCCTCCTCTCACTCTGCTCTTTTCTCTGGATTATCTGTCCACTCTCCTGAGCTTACTGCCAGGGGGTAGTACAGCCTTGGGGGCAGGTGGGGCCCTGCAAGTACTGGGAGGATGGTTGCAATGGCAAGAGGATAGAGCTGGGGAGCCCTCTGCTGACCCAGTTCCAGCTCCCCCTCCAACCTTCCCTGACTGCACCTTTCACTAAGTTGGGGGAAAGCTGTGGAAAAGTTCAATTAATTGCAGTTACTCGAGGCTTACTGAAATCTCCCCACACTGCTGGGTTTCCTTTGATCAGGCAGCTTGATGGGAGCTATGAGTTACCACCTTACCTCCCCCGTTCCTGTCCTAGAAGTGCAGGGGGTAGAAGATGGGGGTGCTGTGGAGAAGCTGGAGTATGGAGCGGCTAGAGTTTAGCATGGCGGGACCACAGAGCTGCAGAGAAGTATGCTTCCCTACTCTGCAGCTCCATGCTCCACCCTTGCTAAGGAGGCTCCTTGCTGGCTGTATGGTTTAAAGCAGTGTTTCTCAACCTGTGGGCTGCAACCCAAAAGTGGGTCACAAGAATATATGAAAGGGTCACGAGCAAACTTTAAAAATGGTTCAACAGACTTAAAAAATGAAGAAAAATGTGGGAAACCATGTTTCTTCTCTTGCAAACTGTCAGTTCCAGGCTGCTTGTTCCTCCCCCCTGGCCCCACACACTCACCTCCTGCCCCACATACTAAGGGGCTGAAGCACACTAAGGGTCTGCGAGTCGGGAGTGAGGGGTACTAGGTTAGGACTGGCCATCAAAGTTTTACAAATGGGTCCTGGTATAAAAAATTTTGAGAATCACTGGTCTAACGCAGTGGTTTTCAACCTTTTATTTTCATTTGCGGACCCCTAAAATATTTTGAATGGAGGTGTGGACTCCTTTGAATTGTAAGTGTGGGTATTCACATACTTCTGATTGATAGTCATCTTTTGCAGACCTGTTAGGCACAGTCTGTGGACTGCCGGAGGTCTGTGGACCACAGACTGAAAACCACTGGTGTAAGACTTCACACTTGTCTGTGTTGCTAAGATTTCTGTGGGCATTTTCCATGGGTCTGTGTTCTGCAGTAAGTTGAGGTCCGGCATTGTTTTGCAGTATATGTGGAAGAGCTAACCTGTCTTTCTAGTCACAGTGGGCTGTGGGTATTTAAGCTGTGTCTGTACTTCAAAGCAGTTGGGTTATCAGCCTTAATGAAAGCTTGCTTGGGCTTTACCTTTTAGCCCCAGGCAAGCCAGGTAGTCTATGTTGAAAGCACCATTAGGGTGGCAGGTTATGGAGCTGATTTGAACAAGAACTTAGTTAACTCTACAGTGCAGACCTCCTCGAAGAGCCGTGCTAGTCTTTTGGAAAATAGAAAGATCTTTAGAAAAAACTTTCAGAAGAGCTACCTAGCGATCTTCTGATGCTGTTGATATAACACTTCAGTTTTGGTAAGAGCCTGAACTGCAGGCTGTGCAGTCCGTGTCTCAAAACTGCATGCCACACGGTTATTTCAATTCATTGTAGGCCAGGGGTAGGCAAAATGTGGCCTGTGGGTCGCATGCGGCCCACTAGGCCATTCTGTCCGGCCTGCGGGGCCCCTAAAAAATTTAGAAAATTAATATTTATCTGCCGTCGGCTGCCTGTCATGTGGCCCTCGATGGCTTGCCAAAACTTAGCAAGCAGCCCTCCGCCCGAAATAATTGCCCACCCCTGTTGTAGGCTATACTAGAAAGTTTTTCCCCTCTGTATACATGATGTGGTCCCCATTTTCAAGAAGGGGAGGAAGGAGAACCCAGGCAACTATAGGCCAGTCAGTCTCACCTCCATCCTAGGCAAAGTCTTCAAAAAAATTATCAAGGCTCACATTTGTGAGAGCCCAGCAGGACAAATTATGCTGAGGGGAAACCAGCACGGGTTCGTAGCAGGTAGATCATGCCTGACTAATCTAGTCTCTTTTTATGACCGGGTTACAAAACGCCTGGACGCAGGATTAGGGGTTGACGTCGTATACCTAGATTTCAGGAAGGCCTTCGATACGGTATCCCACACCATGCTGGTAAACAAGTTAAGAGGCTGTGACTTGGATGACTGCACAGTCCGGTGGGTGGCGAATTGGCTAGAGGGTCGCACCCAGAGAGTCGTAGTGGATGGGTCGGTATCGACCTGGAAGGGTGTGGGCAGTGGGGTCCCGCAGGGCTCAGTCCTTGGACCGATACTCTTTAATGTCTTCATCAGCGACTTGGACGAGGGAGTGAAGTGTACTCTGTCCAAATTTGC
>NW_005842793.1:498388-499093 GCF_000455745.1 Alligator sinensis
TATGCAGGGGGTCGGACTCGATGATCTATTGAGGTCCCTTCCGACCCTAACATCTATGAATCTATGTGTCTAAATAGAATATAAAAACTGTAATAAGTATTTCTGTTTTGAAAAAAAAAGAAATGCCTTATGCCAAATTTCATGTATGTTGATCACCTTGTAAAGGGGAGCCATAATTGTTACTTGTGTGTTACAAAACAGTTTTCATGATTTGTGGTTGGCACACTTATAGTAGTTCATATTTTATTTGTAAGAGTTCATGTAGGATGCAGTTTTCATCATAGCTGTAGAAGTAAAATCTCACTTGATAAACTTTTTGGAGGGAGAGGTATTCATAGATTCATAGATGCTAGGGTCGGAAGGGACCTCAATAGATCATCGAGTCCGACCCCCTGCATAGGCAGGAATGAGTGCTGGGTCTAGATGACCCCAGCTAGATGGTTATCTAACCTCTTGAAGACCCCCAGGGTAGGGGAGAGCACCACCTCCCTTGGGAGCCCGTTCCAGACCTTGGCCACTCGAACTGTGAAGAAGTTCTTCCTAATGTCCAATCTAAATCTGCTCTCTGCTAGCTTGTGGCCATTATTTCTTGTAACCCCGGGGGTGCCTTGGTGAATAAAACCTCACCAATTCCCTTCTGTGCCCCCGTGATGAACTTACAGGCAGCCATAAGGTCGCCTCTCAACCTTCTCTTGCGGAGGCTGA
>NW_005842793.1:499109-499978 GCF_000455745.1 Alligator sinensis
CTATTCGTCATGCATCTGCTGATGCATGATAAAGTGCCATTGGCTTTTCTGATGGCTTCGTCACACTGCCGACTCATGTTCATCTTGGAGTCCACTAGGACTCCAAGATCCCTTTCCACTTCCGTGTCACCCAGCAGGTCATTTCCTAGGCTGTAGGTGTGCTGGACATTTTTCCTCCCTAGGTGCAGCACTTTGCATTTCTCCTTGTTGAATTGCATTCTGTTGTTTTCTGCCCACTTGTCCAACCTGTCCAGGTCTGCTTGCAGCTGTTCCCTGCCCTCCGGCGTGTCCACTTCTCCCCATAGCTTTGTGTCATCTGCAAACTTGGACAGAGTACACTTCACTCCCTCGTCCAAGTCGCTGATGAAGACATTAAAGAGTATCGGTCCAAGGACCGAGCCCTGCGGGACCCCACTGCCCACACCCTTCCAGGTTGAAGCCGACCCATCCACCACGACTGTCTGGGTTCGACCCTCCAGCCAATTCGCCACCCACCGGACTGTGTAGTCATCCAAGTCACAGCCTCTTAACGTGTTCACCAGTATGGGGTGGGATACCGTATCGAAGGCCTTCCTGAAGTCTAAGTATACGACATCCACCCCTCCTCCTGTGTCCAGGCGTTTCATAACCTGGTCATAAAAAGAGACTAGATTGGTCAGGCACGATCTGCCTGCCACGAACCCGTGCTGGTTTCCCCTCGGCATAATTTGTCCTGCCAGGCTCTCACATATGTGAGCCTTGATAATTTTGTCAGTGAGGTAACTGACCTTGAAGCAGCAAGGAAGTGATCAGGTATGTGTAGGTCTTGAGTTTAGAAGAAGAGATGCTGTGTAGGTCTCGAGACTAGCAGAAAAGCACTGGAGGTGGCG
>NW_005842793.1:500019-528625 GCF_000455745.1 Alligator sinensis
TGCTGAACCTAGTGGTGGGGTCGGCAAGGTGTGGGGTGGCCACTTGAACTGAACTTTGCTCCAAGTGCATGCCACCTCCAACCCAGCCTGCACAGCTGCTGGAGCCCTAGAGCCCCTGCTGCCCAGGCAAACTCCTCCCTCCTGAAATGCACAGAAGCCCCCCACCCTGTGTCTGTGGGCCATATGAAAAGGCTCTGCAGAATTGCAGACCTCTGGTAGTGCATTTGATTTAGAGGAGAATGTGAAAGCTACACAAAACAGCTCAAATAAGTTTGGGGAGTTTGCAGAATTGTTCAACTCAGATGTAGACATAATTCATTCCAGCCAAAGGATTTGGGACAAGCTGTAACAACTTAGAAGTGCATAAAATTTATGGGAAGAGTATGGCTTAAAACAAAAAAAAGAAAAAGAAGAAAGAAACTGCCCTGTTAAGCATATTATAAATGTTATTTAAATATTGTACCTGAGGCTGCTAACCATTTGAGAAAAACATGGCTGTTAAATTTGAGGTTTATCTGCCTGCAATTTTGGAACTAGGGTGGTGGATCATGCTGCCTGTGCTATAAAACCGAGATGGTTAAAAGCAAAGGCTAAGTTTTAGTTCTTTGAACAATTATCAAACAATTCTTTGAACAATTATTTTTCAGTACTGTTCAAGATGAAAAAACAGAAAATGGAAGTTGTTAGGAATAGAAAGCAATATTTTAGAGAATCACTTTCTTGCTGCTTTTTGGGTTTAATATGGACGATAGGACTTGTTGCTGTGTGGCTTTTTTTGTGTGTTTTCTTACCAAAAGAAGAAATGAGGCCTAATGAGAGAGTTTATTCCCCCTCTTTCATTATTGAACACGTAAGAGGACTGCTATTTGATCTGGTAGATCAGATTAAACCCCCAAACTAGCAGTAACATTTCTAGAAATAGCTCGGTGATATAGATTGAAAGAAGCCATTCCAAATTAGAGAGAGCTGTCCTTACTTTGGTATGTTTCTTCTTCAGTTTGTGTGTGCACCTTTTTTAACAACTTTTATGTAATGTTGTAAGTCTTTTAGTCCTTTTTTGCCTAATTTGCTGAGCAGTAGGTGGCTATGGAAGAAATACAGTAAAATGTAGGAAGTAATAAGAATAACTAACATATCCTAAGCGGTCTTCTTACTCCTTCCCTATTCCTCTTATTGTTTCTATATTCTTGACATACACCTACCCCGACCATTATATTTTCCCCTATAGTTCCTTTGCCTTGCCTTGTTTTCTGAATATTTGTGGAGCTATACCTGATGCTCTGAGGTTGTGCTCTTCATCTCTTTAGTCTTTCTAAATTTTGGCTGCAAAGTGGAATTTGATCTCATTCTAGGAAGCTGTGGCTTTTTTTTTTTTTTCTTTTCGACTTGCTCATACTACAAAGGCAGCTTGGGAGAGCAGCACTACACAAGTGAAACAGGACAGTGGGAATAACATTACTCTACCTAGGGCATTATTTCTGATTTGCTTTGTGAGCTCAGTTAGGGTATAATTACTGGAGTAGGTAAAGATGTCCCATGTTTACCAGTATTTCATTAACCAAGTTGTTGCTCCTGTTTTCAGAAAGCTCTTTGTAAACGAGTGGGTGAAAAGAAGGGAGATGGCTCTGGGTTTCTGGTGCTATTAGCTTGAACTCTGCAGTGACGAACACCTCGGCTTCTCTCTGGAGTGAAGACGCCACTTGGCTCCCTCTAAAATATCTAGGGTAGCAGTTGGCAACATTTTTAGGTTGCGGGCCAGAGTGACCCAGTTGGGGTCAGAGGCATGTGGACAGGCAGGCTCTAGGACCCAGGCACTGTTACCACTTCTCCTTGCGGAGGCCTGAGAAGAGTGTGGGTTGCCAACCCCTGATGTAGGGACAAAATACAGTAATGTCCTTTTCACAGATTTGGGGAACGGGCAGGGCAGCAGCAGGGTCCTTGCCTGCCTCCTGGCCTGGTGGGAGTAAGAAACTCAAAGAAGGGAGCTGCTGAGCTGGCAGGGAGCAGTACTCCCTTGTCAGCTTTCAGATCAAAGACCTGAATTATCCCTATCCTTTATTTACAAAATGGGGTGGGGAAGAGGGAACCCGGTCTCTTCTATGCACAGGGTGAGAGAGAAACCTGTTGATATGATAGATTTTCTTTGTAGGACATGATGGAAGGTCTTGAAACCTGTGATTTGTGGCAAATGCCTTTGGAATGGCAGGTCTGGTGAACATAGTTAGGATGACCATATATCCCAGTTTTCATTGGCTGTCCTGGCTTCCCAGCTGGTTGGTGTAAAATGAAGCAAAAGTTGTGGATTTGGCCGCTGCCAGCAGAGGTTGCTGCCACCCTCTTTGTGTGACCCAGCTCCTGCTGAGCAGTGGCTGGAGGGGAGGAGGTGGGCCAGGGAAGGAGGCCAGGGCCAGAGCTTGGGCACCTTCATGGGGCAAGCCAGGATGGTGGCCCATCCCTAGCAGCCTCCTGCCCTGTTGCTGTGGCTGCTGCTGAGGCCTGGGCTGCATGTAGCGACTGCGATCCGGGGTGGCTGCTAGTGGCAGGGGGGAGGGACTGTTCCTAGCGGAGTTCAGCCTTTGCATATAAGGGGTGGAGCTTGGCTGTAGGCTATCCCTCCCCACACTGCCTTACCCCATCCCAGATTCCTTTAACTATATATGGTCACCCTACCCATAGTGTTGTTTCTTTTGAAGCTTTGCTTTCAAAACTTGTCTCAAGAGTGGAACTGTGTTTGCATAGGTGAGCACAACATGCTCTTTCTAATGCATTTACCTAGCCATTCTTTTGTAATGGCATGGCAGAAGAGACTCTTGGAGAACTTTGGAGGGAGATATGGACTGATCTGTAAAGCATCCTGAAGTGTTTTAAGCAATTGAGTGCAACAAGGAAAGCGTGAAAATTCTTGAGAAGGGTGAACAAATTGCTGATTGAATTGGGGGAGGAAAAGGGGTGACCAATGGTGCCATAAAATAGTGAAGTTAGGAAGTGGATTGGGTGTGAAAGGCTGCAAAAAGAAGGACTGGAAGTCTCTCTTTGCAGGGAAGAAAGGAATGATGTAGCAGTGTGGTAGTGTGTTGAATAGAGCTGAAAAGGGCATAGTGGATTACAATCACAAAGATGAGACATGGAAAGCGGAAAGGTTGGTTCTTCACAATCAGATGTAAGAAGGGGCAAGTCTTGGAGAGGTACAGCCAAGCAACATGTAAAGAAAAGCTGAGGTTGAAGAGAATGCCCAGTTATTGCCTTTCATGGCTGAGAAGATAATGTTAATCCATTATTCCCACTCCTGTCGTCAGTGACTAGTTCTGGCTGTGTTAGGTGTAACTTGGGTATAGGGTTGGATGCTGGCAGATGACCAGAATGGAACGTACATACCCTGCTATTAGTGACTTGTCTTCTAGATTCGTGATACTTAACTGGAATGCAGCAGCACCCTAGGGTGCTCTAAAGTCCTTTTAATGGTGCTCTGGGGTGCCCTTCTCTGGGTGGCCCTAGTCTGTGCTTGTCTACAGCCTGGGGGGGGGGTGTGTGTGTGTGTGTGTGTGTGTGTGTGTGTGTGTGTGTGTGTGTGTGTGTGTGGCTTGCCCAATTTGACAGGAAGGTGGTGTGGCTTCTCACTTGCTCTGTTCTGGGCCTGCCTGCCACACATGCTGAAGGACATGGCCAGCTGATTCCACATCAGGTCTGCATGATGGCTGTCTGTCTGAGTTGGGGATTGCCAAACTAATATAGCCAGGTTCAGTCCTCTGCCCCTCCCCCCCAGTCTCTGCTTCCCAAAGGCCCCCTCCTCCCTGTGTGCTAGGTGGGCAGTCTGGAACCTTGTCCCTGTCAGCTGGGCATACCCAGCATCCAGGTCCTACCCTTAGGCATCCCTCCTTCCATTACAGCCATGAGGCTCTGGTTTGTGGGGGTGGGCAGATGGAATTGCCCTGGGGTTAATTAAGGGAAGAAAATGGCCCACTGGTCCCTGGTACCCAAACATGCACAGGGCTGGCCAGAGCCAGGGAACGTTCCCCACTGGCAGCCTGAAGAAATTTTATACTATTGTAGAATAACAATTTATAATTGCATCATTAATTAATATACAATTAATTAAAGCCTGTATTATAATATTTATGCTGTATTTATATTAGTTGTGAAATAGGGTGCTGCTAAATTGTGAAAACTTACAAAGGGGGGTGCCTTTGAGGCTAAAAGTTATTAAAATGCTCTGGTGGATCCTCAGTACAGTAAAAGCCTTGTTATCTGGCATTTTACTAACCGGCATTTCTATTAACCAGAATTTCTGGGGGGAGTGGGTTTGTATGCTGCTGTTTCCACCCTGTGCTGCAGCCACTCTGTATGCAGTTGCCATTACCTCCACCCCCTGCTCCATGTGTGGCCATGGTGCCTGCCCCCCTCCCCCCTGTCTAGCCAGAAACCCCTGTGTCTCAGGTAACCAGCATTTTTAGATTACCAGCACCCCCATTCCCTACTCATGCCAGAAAGCAGGGCTTTTACTGTATTTTGCCTCTCAGGGTACTTTCTGGAGGAGTAACATTTACATACTTTTCCACATATTACATGTAGCTTGTAATAGGTATGCATTACTTTTAGTATGTTTTTACTTTGTTTTCTGTAACTTTTGTTAGGTTTGGACATGCATCTGAAAATTGTGCTGCTATCTTCTGTGCTTTCCCTTCATCCCACCTGAAAGTGTGCTGTGTATGTGCACTTTGCAAAATTGTTCTGATTCCTTTAGGCTCTTGCCAGGTGAATTGGAAGTGGCTGGTAAACACCAGGGCAAATTAGAGTAGAAATGTAGCAATGGCTAACTTTGCATTTAAAAAAAAATCCTACCTACTTAAGATTTTGCCTGGTATTTGAGCTAATGTATACTAAATATCCAGGGCTATTTTGTTTGTTTCAGATGACAAAAAAGATATTGACCATGAAACAGTGGTGGAAGAACAGATCATTGGAGAGAATTCTCCGCCAGATTACTCAGAGTACATGACAGGAAAGAAACTTCCTCCTGGTGGCATACCTGGCATTGACCTGTCAGACCCCAAACAGCTGGCGGAGTTTGCTAGGTAAGTTGCAAGAGAGCATTAGTTGAAACTTTATTTTAAGATGAATATCATTCCATTCTGGGCTTCCTCAAATCTCAAAAAAAAAAAAGGAACAAAGGAAAAAAAAAGTTTGAATATGTGGTAGGTAGACATAATAATAGACTTCTGTCCATTGTGATTTTTAATATCTTAGGTAAGAACATTTAAAGCAGGGAATTGTGTAACGGGAGTTTAGATCTTTGAAAGCAAGGAGTATTGACAGTACTGTACTACAGGGCTGCATGGAGTGTGGAGCTGTAGATCTTAGGGCTTAGTCATCCTCCCCCCACTACACGCACCTTGCAGGCAGCCTGGCTCCCCCTACCATGCACACAACACCCCTACCCCTTTCCTGGCCAGGCATGTTGCAGAGGCAGCACACAGCGTGGGGATCCTAACATCCCTTTGCCGCACAGCACAGGGAATTTGGCCCTGTCCTATTGTACCACCTTGGCCCTAGGAGTAAGGGCAGGAACCAGAAGCTGGAGGAAGAAGAGGCAGCGTGGAGACCCTGGCTGCTGCAGCTGGCAAGAGCAGTGGGCAGAGTGGCAGCCAGTTGGGAGGCCACAGGCCGCATGTTGGCCAGTTGGACAGCCTTGCTGTGACACATTTCAGATATGAAAGCCTTTTAAATCTGTTTTGAATCTATGCCAGAACTTCTGGTCTTCATTTCTTTTCAGCCCAAAAGTACTAATAATGTTGATGAACTCAATCTGTAGCTTATCGGCCTTCAAATGGCTAGAGAAAATCTAAAAATGCAAATGAGGGGGTGGCACTTCCTTTGACCAGACCAATCACTCTGTTGCTCAGGACAATACGAAAAGGCTAGTATTCAGTCTGAACTTCCATTCAGTTATTTCATCTGTAATCAGTTCAACCTGTAGTGGTTTTCACTGGTTCTACAGCTCACTTCTATTGCTTCACTATCTCAACTGGAATAGGATACCAAATTCAGGCTATTGATATATTTCTTAGTAAAAGAAAACCACTTTCATTTTGTTTGCTTTTATTATTGCCTCTTAAAGCCCACACAAGTAGAATGTTAGGTACTGAGTCAAGCACTTGAAAGGTTAGGAAATTCCAGAACTAATGTTGCCCGTGCAGTATTAATTGGTTTCTCTTGTGTGTGCATTTTGTCAGTGTATCTAATTAAGTGCACAGTTTCTTTCTTTCCACAAGGTTGTAGTCTCATAAAGTGCAGCTTTATGTCTGGGGTTTCCTCAGTTTTGAGCATGTAACTATAAATCTTCAATATTTTTTTCTATAACTTGTAATTTTATTTTTGTATACAGTGGGAAAACTAAATTCTCTCTGCAAAACCAGGGTCATCATCAGTTAGGCTTTTCAGATCCACAGCCCAGACTTCTATGACTTGAGCGAACAAACTGGTAGTAGTTACCTCACCCCCATAAGTAACAGGTATGGGGGTGGGAAGAGATGAACCTTTTATTAGTGAAATTCACAGCTTTTGTCCAGATGCCAGAAGGATCTTGACTATGAAATCCAGTATTCTTCCAAGTTCTTGAGAGGAATGTGTGTAGACCTTTTCTGTCTGATCATGTTCCTTTAGCATAGTTTCTGTTGCTGTCAGCCTTTGTCATCACCTCTACCCTGTGCTACCAAAGCACTATTGGTTAAGCACTGACAGCATTTGACTGTGTGCATCTCTGATGCTATATTGTCCAGGAAGCTGGAAGGTGTAACTGCAGGAATACTGTGCTCATTTCCATGGTAGAATATGGCAGAATCTGAGGGTGGTACATGTGATGTTTGGTAGGTATAGAGTTTTGTGGCAGTGAAGCATGGAAAGTGTATGCAGAATCCCTGCTGGCAGCTTGGAGCAGATCTCTACAGGGGAGGTCTAAACTGCTTATCCCATCCCTTCCCCAAGCAGTTTATAGTAGCTTTTTGCAGGCCTAGTAAAAGGTACCATTCTGACATTAGTATTTTCCCCCTCCCAGCGTAATTCCCTGCACTGGACCTTGCACGAGCTAGAGCCTCTCAATGAAATCATTGTAAGAAATTCTTTTTAGCTTGAGAACTTAATGTGGTGCTTTCCACGTTCTCATTTGAGAATCTTTGAACGTTTCAGGATACAAATTTCAGCCAAATTACCCTGAGGTAGGCAGCATAAAAAAGTCAGCCTTCATATTTGGGCTTGCCAAGCTGAGGTTTTGTTGCAGTTGTTTGTTTTGTTTTTGGTCCAAGATGTATCTGTCTATACAGAACATTCCACAGTTGCTTTTTTGAAGCAGTGCTGCTTGTGTTGGATTCATCCATGTATTGATCCTAAAGAACTAATTTCAAAACATTAAATATTTGCTTTGACTTTTAAACCGTCAGTTTAACAAAAATCTTATTTTTGTTACTATTCAGTTAGGATCTGCCTTTTTATGTGAATGTTTAAAAAATATTTCGCAAGTAATTTTTTAAAGAAGTCTATCTGTTTATATGCTATGGCCTTCTCAGCAGCATCTGAACATCATAAGGATACTATTTAAAAAAAAAAAAAAGCCCCAAAGTTGATTTACCTACAGTTTATATGTTTGCTGTAACTAACGCGAGCAGGTCAGACTCTGTTGATATACATTTGTATATGACAGATTGGATATGTCGCTAATTCTCAAACTTCCCTGCATCTTGTACCCCTTTGGGGTTATTACTGTCCAGTAATATTTTCATAATTTTGCTATATGAGGAAACAAGAAAACTGGCCAAAGATGGCTGTTCAGTGTACAACATGAACAAAGATTGTAGTTCTTCATATGTAACAATCCATTTGCTACTTGTTAATATAAAATGTCAAATGCATGTGATATAAATTGATGGTACCCAGCAGATATTTAGACTTCAGCCACTTTTTTGTTTATTTTTGCCTGGTGTTGTATAGGTGCAGTGCTGCCATGCTGGCTAATGGCTCTATTCATTAAATTGATGGGGGTAGTGTAGTAGTGACTTCCAGGAGTCACTACTCAGAAATAAGCCACATTCAGCTTGCTTAAGCATAAAGCTGCTTTTGATTTAGGGCCATATTTACTGGGGCATCTGCATTGATTCCTGGAAACCAACTTTGATAAATTCAACACTTCTTAAATATTGGCCAACCTGATTTCTTCCTTTTGTGACCTGCTGTTTAGAATACTTGTAGGTGAAGGTTACATTCATGTTTAGTAGCAGTCGAATTCAGGTAGGATTTTGGGATTTAGGTAGCTCCCCGTTGTTTGAATTTTTTAGGTGCCATTGCCTTTCAAAATAAAATGTCCTAATCCTTTGGATACTTCTAGTTGCTGAGCAGCAGGTGGCGCTGGTAGAGTGAATAGCCACATTGTCTCATAGCATGTAATTGTCATGTTGTTTTATTTTGTGTGTTCAGTTCTTGCTGACTCGTGCAACAGGAATCTTAGACACACTATTAAACATAGTTGGAGTATAGCTATGCATGGGAAGTAGCTTATCTGCTGTCATGAAAAGACAACTAAGATTGCACCATAGCAATGTGTTGGGTTGAACTGCACTGTCCAGTCGCAGTATATTCTATCATGAACAAATGACAATAACTGTAAAATGGCCATACCACTTAATCCTTCCTACAACATTTTTTGAAAGTACTGGTAGAGTTTGTTACAAGATCACAGAAATGTTAACGGACTCAAACTGTGTGGCTGATAATTTTCCAGATTTAAAAAGTAACCCAAAATCCACGTTTTTCTCTGATTAAAATGAAATATCAGTCATGTATGTGTATACATGAGTGGCATTTCATTTTAATCATGGAAAAATATGGATTTTGGCTTCCTTGTTTAAATCTGAAATTTGGGGATTGTTTTATTGGAGAGAACTAGGATCCCTGGTGAGTAATCCCTTTTAAATTGGAGGCATCAAACTCAGTGGGTCCCATGGACCAGATCAGTGATATGAAACCTGTTCTTGGGCTGGGTCAGACCCATGGACCAGCTCCATGTTTGGATCTAGTGCACAAGGCTGAGGCCAGT
Source organism: Alligator sinensis (assembly GCF_000455745.1). Classification (NCBI taxonomy): domain Eukaryota; kingdom Metazoa; phylum Chordata; order Crocodylia; family Alligatoridae; genus Alligator; species Alligator sinensis. The sequence continues at coordinate 509,102 of NW_005842793.1, forward strand.
ACCATAATGCATGTGTGTCCAGTCTGAGACCCATAAGCTGCACTGTGGGCTGGACAATAGGGCTCCTTAGAATGGATCCAGCCTGCAGGCAGTATCTCTGCCCCTGCTTTAAATTCAAGAAAATGCTTAGTTTTAGTCTGATTTGGAGTTAAGCCAAATGCTTAACCAAGTGAGATGGCTGTAATTCTGGCTATTATGAAAAGCAGTTGGTTTTGTTTTGCTTTTATTCCCTACCTTCAAGAAAACCCAAAACTTGGTTAGTAAAGTTAGCATTACTGATTTTTCCAGATATTTTACAGGCTCTGGGGTTTAAAGATAGCCAGGCACAGACAGGGTTGTTAAGTGGAGACATAATGGGGGACAGGAATAAAAGGGTACAATTCATCCTAGCCTTGAATCTGAATAGTTTCCATTCTCCCTTGCCTCCTTGTTCTCTGGTGTATTCTTTTTGATCCCTCTTTTTTGTCATTTACTTTGTTCTATCCCCTTGTGCGCACACGCCCCATATCGCAATAGCTTTATTTCTTTAGACCTTGCTAGCTGTGTTTGAATGATGGTCAGCTATGACCATTGCCCTTGATATTGACCTAAGCTCCCAAAGGAATAGAAACTCAAAGAAGTCAATGTCAGCAGTGCTATTCTTGCCACTGCCTAAAGTGCTCTGGTCACTAATTTTGGTAGAACCCGGGAGGCCTTTATCTGTGATCTGCACTGGTATGGTATCCTTTTTCTCAACCAAAGAGAACTTGAAGTATAGTAAACCTGAAAAGAATTTCTTTTCTAAGAAAATATGTACAAAAGGTGTAGGGGTCAAAATAGGGTTTCTCTCTCTGTTGCACGAGAGAATGACATAATAGGACCCCTACAGGACAAACTAGGGCAGTTGGTGACCGGGGGGGAGCGCGACAAAGCTGAGCTCTTCAGTGAGTTCTTTGCATCTGTATTCCTAGACACAGACCAAGACAAATCTCCCAGTTGGATCATAGATAGACACAGGCGGCTCAGACTTGGTGAACAGGCACTTGGAGGGGCTGGATGTGTTCAGATCAATAGGCCCGGATGAACTTCATCCAAGGGTGCTGAAGGAATTGGCTAGTGTCATAGCAGAGCCACTGGCACGGCTGTTTGAGCACTCATGGTGCTCCGGTCAGGTCCCGGAGGACTAGAAAAGGGCCAGTGTGGTCCCTATTTTCAAGAAGATGAGGAGGGAGGAACTGGGAAACTATAGGCCAGTTAGTCTCACCTCTATCCTTGGGAAAACTCTGGAAGAAATCATGAAGGATCTTATTTGTGGAAGCCCAGCAGGGAAAATAATGCTGAAAGGAAATCAGCATGGGTTCGTTGCAGGTAGATCCTGCCTGACTAACCTTGTTTCTTTTTATGACTAGGTCACAAAATGCTTAGACGCAGGAGTCGAGGTAGATGCCATCTACTTGACTTTAAAAAGGCCTTTGATGCGGTATCTCATTCTGCTCTCGTAAATAAACTGACATGTTCTGATGTAGATGATTACACAGTCAGGTGGGTGGCAAACTGGTGTAGGGGTCGCACCCAGATATTGGTGGTAGATGAGTCGATATTGACCTGGAAAGATGTGGGCAGTGGAGTCCCGCAAGGCTCGGTCCTTGGACTGATCAGTACTATTCAATGTCTTCATCAGTGGCTTGGACGAGGGGGTGGAGAGTACCCTGTCCAAGTTTGCAGATGATACCAAATTATGGGGCAAAGTTAACACAGAGGATAGGGAATGGATCCAGGCAGATCTGGACAGGTTGGAAAAATGGGCAGAACAAAATAGGATGCAGTTCAACAAAGACAAGTGTAAAGTGCTGCACCTGGGCAAAAAGAACCACCAACACTTAAAGGCTGGGGGAGGACCTTCTCAGCAGCACAACAGCAGAAAGAGATCTTGGAGTCAACAATGACTCCAAGATGAACATGAGTTGTCAATGTGACGAAGTGATCAACAAGGCTGACCGCACTTTATCATGCATTAGCAGATACATGATAAAGAGGTCCAGGGAGGTGATGCTTCCTCTTCATGCAACACTGGTCAGGCCAGTTGGAGTACTGTATCCAGTTTTGGGCGCTGCACTTCAAGGAGCTTGTGGAGAATCATAAGAGAGTTCAGAGGAGGGCCACAGGTATGGTCAGAGGCCTGCAGGCAAGGTCCTACGAGCAGAGACTGAGGGACCTAGATTTCTTCAGCCTTCGCAAGAAAGAATGAGGGCAGCTTTGCATCACTCCTTTACAAAATTCTTCTAAAGCTAGTCTTGCCGCCTACATGAGGAACTCCTTGGGGTGGGGAAATCCTGCACTGGCTTATAGCCACTGTGGTGGTTTTTCTATTACTGATCCTTTATCACAGTTGGATAGGGGGTGTATTGGAGTGAAGGGAATGAATGTAGAAGGAATGGTAGTGGCTGACATTGACACCTAATACAGTTTCCTGTTCTGTCTCTTTTTGGAGAGAAGGCCAAACACAAGGGAAGTTGTAGCAGCTGTTCATCATTCAAAGACTGCTGGGGAGGTGGGACATGTTGGAGAAAGTTGCAGCCTGAAAACTATGTGTTGTTAGGGATGAGAAATGAGTGCGAGTTCGAGAACAGAAGGGCCAAAGAGGAAAGAAAGGAGATACTAGAGAAGGTGAGCAAAGCAGCATGTCCTGGTGGCTTGACAGCTGTTTTCCCATCTGTGTCATCTACTTTATGGTGCTTTTGAGGGAGTGGAGAGAGCACCTTCCGTTGGTCTTCTCCTTTAGACCCCACGTTGTAGACACTGACTTCCAGTCAGGCCAACCCTCTTGGCAGATACCTTCTCGGCTAGGAGGATGGGGGAGCTAGAATTAGCTTTTGTTTTTCTGTAACCACTACTTCCTGATGCTGAACAATCGCAGTGTAGCTTTCTAGAGCAATCAGTCCATTAATCTCTGCTTATTTTTTTTTCTCAATCCTTTTTCTTTGTTGTCTTTGTGCAGAAAATAATCTGTTTCTAGAGAGTTGGTCTGCTAGGCAACCAGTTGTTCGTCAGTCCAAACCGTGACTTTACACTTTAAAATATGTAGCAGCCCACCTGATCTTTTATTGTGGTGTCCTAGGGACTGTGGTCCAAGAAGCACATTTTTTAATTCTCCAGACTCATGTATTATGACAGGAATTCATCCTAGGGTATTGCAAGACATAACACACATACCAGAGCTTGCTGCAGAAAAGAAAATCCTGGTCTTGCCATGTAAACTGACTTTCTGCAAAGGTGACCATCACACTGGAAGTTCCACCCAGGTATCAATGCATGTCTGTAGCTGTTTTAAATGTGCTAGAGTTCTGTTTTTGATATTTCAGGCTATGAAAACTTGGACGGAGCCAGTAGAGGTGCTCTACTGGGTGGGACCCAAAAGTCTAACCACCAGCGAGGGTGGAGCTACCTGCAACAATATAAATAAGAGCAGCAGCCCAGATTCTAGTCTGGTGGTCACCTTTTACAGAAAGTTAATTTTAAAGTAAGACCAACATCTTTTTCTAATACATTTCAATATAAAATTTAAGTTTTTTGAGTGATTGTTCACAGATTCTTGTTGGTGAGCAAGATCAAATTCTTTTGGTCAGCAGTATCTGTTGAGATCGTACACACATGCTAAGAAGATGCCAACGGCATAGGGCAGCACCCTGTAGAGGTACACCAAGCTAGTTCTGTACATACTAGCCCTGGTACTAGAAGTATTAGAGCTTTGTTAAAGCAGTGTTGCACCTGAATTAATAAGCCCTCATTCTCAGGGAAGTAAAATGGCTGAACCCTGCTAACCTGCTCCAGTTCTGCAGATGGGTGGTGTGCACTGAGCTGGCTTGGGGTATGTCTGAGTGCTAAAGGCATAACTGGCCAGTTTTGCATGTTGGGCAGCTCCCCCTCCCCCTTGAACCTTCTCTGCTGTGACTAGCTCTGGGAGGGAAGGCAGACCAGGTGCAGCAGCAGCACCTGGAGGTTTTCTGCTCCTGGGGGAGATGTCACTTTATACTGTCAATGTGCCTGTCAAGGGGACCAAACACTCTTCTCTTCCTCCCCTCCCTCCAGTGTTTAGTGGCAGAAAACCTCTGTTTAGAACTGCATTTCCCAGAATGCTCTTCACTGAACACGTACATACTTGTTTGCTGCTACTCTGCCCTCCCTGCTGCCAGACCTAGAGCTGCTTCAAGGAAGGTGCAAGGGGAGAGGGAGGCTGAGGTTGTCCCCATCCCCCCTCCCTCCCCAAGCTTCCCTTGAGCACCCTCTCCCTTCCCTGAGGCAGCACCCAGGACTTTTGCCCACTTTCCTACCTGTCTGTCACAACCATTGAATGCTGCCTTGGAGTATATAGGCATCCAGGGATATAAAGGGCAAACCCAGCTGTCCCTCAGTTTGTTCATATGGCGCATGGCAGCACAACAGAACCTATGCAATATGTGCGTTGCTTCTCTGTGTGTTGCCACTTTATTTCATACTGCTAGCTTGAAACACACAGTTTCTTGGTGTTTGGTTATACATGTACCCACATCTTACATGTCCATATACCCCTGTGTAGCAGAAGCAAAATGCCAAAGATTTAAACCTGCTTCTATTGAAGCTTCATTGTTATAATAATGGGCAATTTAGGTAAGTGTCTTATATTAGGAGGGGGACATTCCTGGGTGATATGCTATATGTTGCTTCTCTTGTGTGGCTTCAAGAAGTTAGGGAGCCTCCTTATGGAGTTGCCCCCTTCCCTAGAAGACAGATGCTGTTTTATATCCTTACTGAACCTTGTACAGAAGAAGTACCTTCACTCTTAAGGAAGCATAGTGCAAGTCAGGAAGATATTTGTGGAGAGGGATGCATGAGAGATGGCAAGAAACTACCCAGGCTTCACAGTGAACAGCCTAGTTGATGCCCCTTGACCCAGTTTCCATTTCTGCGTCATCCTTCCTTTTATTATGCTAGAGGGGGTCCAGTAGTGTTTTCATGGTTGCTTGGATTCACGTAGCCCCTGCACAGTTTGATCACCCTGCAGAGGTGAGCTGAATGCAGTCAGGTCAGCTAGTCTTATTGTGAAGAACCAGGAGGAAGAAAAGTACAAAGAAGAAAAATTTACAGCAGCTTGGTCTTTTCTCATTCAGTTAGTGAGAATTTAAATATCCTTCTGGGGAAGTTGCAGGGGGAACATCTTTTACTCTTCCATCAAACCTGCTGTACCTAAAAGTAGAGCCTGTAAGAGACTTACCAGGGTCCATTCTGAGTTGAAGAGAGATCAAGTTCCTGACAAGTGGCTAGTGTACTGTTAAGGATTAAATTAGATGACCTTCCAACCCTGTGATTTCATTACCAGCTGTTAACAGGGTTGCTTGTGATCCAGAGAGGTTGAATACAGAAAGCTAATTGGACAGCCTGCAGATGCTTATGGTCAGCAGCCAAGTACTTTTGTCAAAATATATATGGCCATTAGAATCAGGCCATTTCAGACAGAAAAGAACTACAGACCATGTCTGATGGACAGTTCATAAGACAAGAGACAATCTTACTGGATGTGTGTGTTAAGGTAACATTAGTGGTTTCAGCCTCAAAGTGTAACCTCAGAGTGTCCCAGAGAGGTCCAAGCAGTTGTTCCCTGGTTTCAGAGAGACATCTTTAGTCAAAGACTAATGTGGTCCTCTCTTTCTTAATGGAATCTAGAATAGTTCCTGATTTCAAGAAGGAAGCCCATAAAACCAGACTTCCCTCAGGCAGTGGTCTTTTCCCCAGTACTGCTAAAACCTCAAAGAACGTTGAGGATGCTGAGAAGGAAGAAGAGGTTTCAGCCCTGTGCCTGTCCTGCTGCACAGTTAGTGTCTTCCTAACAAGCAGCCGGTGTTGAGAACCTAGCGGCATCTTCAGGAGATCTTATCTTCTGTTCTCCAGTAACTATCTTCAGTATTTCTGGGAAGCATGGACTCTGATTACCTCAGACTAGAGTTATGGACATTATAAAAGGAAGTATTTTGCCCTTTCCTTGCCATTTTCAGGAATGTCTTGGAGATGTACTGTCCAAACAAGAAGCAAGTCCCTTCTGCCGCTTGGAGAAGGAGAGCAGGGATTGTTATCCCTCTTTATCTTTTAACCCCAGAAATTAAGAGGATTATGATTACAGTCTTTACTTTCAGTAGGTGTTAACAAATTAATCTTTTCAAATTGAGGGTGTCTGGTTTCCAGAATTTCCTTTTTAGAGCCCCCAGGCTGGTTTCATGGCTTTTAACATGCAAGATGCCTATTGTTGTTTGTTTTTTAATATAACCATAAATCCAGCTGAGAAACAATACCTCTGTTTTCTAGTAGGAACATCTTGCTATCAGAGCAACGACTTGCTTGCTCTCATTAACCATGTGTAGTTGTAGTGGTTTGTTCTAAGGAGACAAAGAATCTAGGTTTACTCATACCTCAGTGACTGGATGAATGAAGATGGTTACCTCAACAAGTGATAAGCTTGTCTCAAGTAACCTTAAAAATCTTTGCCACGTTCGGGCTCATTCAGAGAAAGAAATGCACTTATTCTGACTCGGAACATAGAATTCATAAAAACAGGGTTATGTTCCAGGTTAGGGAGAGTTTACTTTCTACAGGAAGCATTCCTGAATTTGGGAGAAACAGTGCTGTGCACCTACATGATGTAGGATTTCACCTGGACTCCATGCAAAGGTGCTTGAGTTCTGTGTTTGCACCCAGTCTGCAAATATTAGATGGATGCACTAGTTATATTCATTAGTCCTTTTCTTGGCAAACTGGTGGAAAGTCTTACAGATGTAAAAGAGATTTGCTATATCCCTGCCTATGAATTCATTGCTAGGAGATGCCTTCACCCTGGGGGAACACATCTTCGACTTCAGGGCCCATGAATTCCCTTGGGAAGCTTCTCTTTTCATAAACCTTGAGCTAGGAGCCAACAGTCTGTCATTGAGGGCTACTTCAGGGGTCCATAGTCCGTGTGCTAACAGGCAACACCATGGCTGTGCGTTATGTTAACAAACAAGGGAAGCAAGATTCTCTGGTGTCGGGCCTGTTTGGCTCTGCAAGTGGTTTGGTTCTTCTTAGGGTTTAAAGGTGGAGTTATTCTCTGGTACCAAGTTTCCTATTCTGGGGTCTTCAAGTGACTCATTGTTTTTTGGCTCTCCAGGTTCTCTGCCCCCAAACCAAGCTTCATTCTGTTTCATGTACCTGACATGGCAAAGGGAAAACTAATTCGGGAACACACCCAGACCTGGCCTGTGCAGAAGGAGTTATGGGTTAGATGGTGTTGTCTAACTAAGCAGTCTTCCAGCTGTTTAAGTACATACTGTGAACTAATAAGACTAGCTGTACTTGTTCACATAGGAGAGCTCAGGCAGCTTCAGTTGTTTGTTTGGAAGAATGTCCCTGTTTCTGAAAGCTGTAGGTCGGCTATGTCTGAACTCTCAAGACATGGTTCATGAGCATAGGCTTCCAGAGCAGATGTCTGCTTTGGCAGGCTTGTTCTGTAATCTCTCTGTAGGGCAGGTAGTGTCCACCTCCAAGCAAATGGATAATTGCTTGTTTTCACAAAAAAGATTGCCTGTGTGATGCTTTTTGGAGTGAAAACAATTACTTACCTTAAGCAACAGTGTTTTCTGTCCCCATAGATTCCACGGTCTGCTTTCCTTCCCTGCTGCCATAGCGCATTTCAGTAGTGGTGAAGGAACTGAGGATGAGTTGGAGTGAGACTTTTTTTAATGGCCTAGTGGAAGGCTGGAAGAGAGAGCAAAGGTATTAGGTTACAGCAGTGGTACCAAGATGTGTACAGGTGTATGCACGCCAAAAGCACATCTTGAAGGCCACAGTTAGCATAGGGTAAGAAGACATTTCTAATGTGTTCAGAAGACTGAAAGTGTGAAGGTTTTTATGTATCTTGTTACTAATGGAAACGTCTACAGATTTTAGAGTTTGTCAGGATAAAACATGGTCATTTTGAAAAAACTAAGTGACTGTGTCTTCCTTTTTAAAATCCTGCCCAGGCTCCTGCTAAATCCTCTCTAGTCCACATGAGCACTGTTGAGATGTATGTAATGTGGAAAATGTTTTAAGAAAGTAGTTTCTACCTGCTTTACCAACACTTATTCTTCCCTTCCCCCCCCCCCCCCTTTTTTTTTTCTTGTAAGAATGAAGCCAAGAAAAATTAAAGAAGATGACGCTCCAAGAACGATAGCATGCCCTCACAAAGTAAGTGGAACTTGTGGTATTTCGGTGGTGAATTGCTTGTAAGAATCAAATTTTTGCTCATGTTAATTTTCTGTTGGGAAATAGGACTGAAGATTTTATTCTAAATATCAAGGTTTGCTCATTTAACTGAGTTTTTGAAAGGATGTTTTTCAGAGGGCATTTCCAGATAATGAAGGATTATTTTAAATTCTTGTATAAATGGTGGTGTCTCTGCCCAGGAAAGGATTCTTGTTTGTGTGTTAGGTGGTCGTAAGATTGGTGGAAGGATCCTTTGTCCGAGTAGCTTGATATTTGCTTGGACTGCAGGATCAATGAAGTAGGAAGGAACCCATAGGAAGCATATCACTTTAAATTCTATATAGCTGCAACTTGCTGGTTCCATGATCCTGATCACATGAAGTTACATTGGTATGCTTCATTCAGTAAGTGTAAAGAGCATTTCAGACTCCCTTCTAGTTGAAGAGGTTGCTTTAAAGAGCTGGGTTATTGTGGCTATTTGTTTCAGTTAAGGGGAGAAACTGCAATTCCTTCTCAGGGTTAGTATGTCCCTAAACTTGTGGCTACCAAAAATGCATTCTTTTCAGTGCTAGCCTAAAGTTTTGTGATGTTCTGTTGTCTTTAGGCATTTAAAGCACTTTGACATGAGACCTATTCTGAAAACTATTGAAACCATAGTCCTGTGATCTAAGGCTGATGACAGATGTGAAGGGGATAAAAAGTGCTTTACCAGAAGAGGAAGCACATCAGTGTGACCCAGCTCCCCAGTGTCTATAGATTGGGCACTTCAGTGAGGCTTTTTGGCACTTTTATCTAAAAAGCGGGTTCAATCAGCTATTGGATAAAAGCCCCGCTGAAGTGTGCGAGCTATACAGACATTGGGCAAGCATGGGCAAACTAATGCAATGCCTCTTCTGGGCATGAGCTGTGCTCAGCATGGGGGCACACCAAACTGGAAATAAAGCACTGTTTTGGGGGGTTTTCACATCCGTAAGCACAGTAGATGAAGCAACAGGTGAGCAAGGTCAAGTTCTTTTTTAAAAGGGCAGAGGAAATGTGCAGTGCAAGAATTGGGTAGAATTTTAAAGGATTTGTGAATATTAATGAAGAGTGATATCTTGGATAGTGAGAATCTATAAAAATTACCCTCATTTCTCTAGTTTTCAAATCCTGGCAACCAATAACTACAGAATGGAATTTAATGAATTGGTGGGGTGCAGAAAAAGGATTAGTCAAGGACTGTTATAGTTAGGTGGTATTTTGATGCAAATCTCACTACATTCAGTAAATGTGACGTTCGGTAGTAACAGACATGAAGTACAGGTGCAGAATCTGCCACAAGTAAGGGGACTAAATGATCATGACTAGGGTGTACCATCATCTCCAAAAACAAGTTGTCTACATTCTTCCGTGCCTCATGGCCACTAGCAGTCTGTCCTGTCTGTGATCTTATTTTGTCAGATAAACCTCATCAGCGCCCTCTGAGGCAGATTTTCTTCTGTACCTGCCATGTCATGGAGATCTTTTTTCTTTATTGGGAATGGGAAGTGTGAGGGGGGGAGCAGGAGGTAAAGAGGCAGAAAAACTCCATTTACATCAAAGAATGAGACCCAAGATGGGTAGTAGTGCAGCGATCTCGTCCTACCTTTTGTTAGTTCATGACGTGGTATAAACTGAACACTTTCAGTATATCTGTGCTCCTGTTCTTTCACAGGAAGGAAGTTGTGTTAGTTTGACTAACAAAGTTCACTCATTGCATGGTTATAAGGTAGGGCAGAGTAACAGAGCTAACCACATCTTGCCTTATTGTGTGGGGCAAGTTGAGGAGCTTGTGATTTTATTCCAGCTCCTTAAACTGATTTACTGACCATCAGCAATATGCTAGTGTGATTTAACTTTTATTGTGAGTGTGTTTACAATTAAAATATGTAGTGGAGTTAGAGGGGCTGTTCATTTTTAGGATTAGCTTTTAACTTAAGGTAACTTTGTTTCCTTTTACCTTAAAATTACAATGTTTTGGCAGACAAACTTGTTCTGATAACTGAATGTTCATCTGTTAATTGTTTTACTGTTCTCTTTTTGAAGGGCTGCACAAAGATGTTCAGGGACAACTCTGCTATGAGGAAGCATCTGCACACTCATGGTCCTAGAGTACACGTATGTGCAGAATGTGGCAAGGCCTTTGTGGAGAGCTCCAAACTAAAGCGACATCAGCTAGTTCATACTGGAGAGAAGCCCTTTCAGGTAACGGCCCATTTCTGGGCATGCATTACTACTGCAGTTTTCATTTGGAAATAAGAAAAGCGTGTAGGTTATAATGAGCTATTATAGACCTAAATTCTCTGTTCATTAAGTATGGATGCTTAAATGGAACTGTGATTTCTATTTCTAGGTACATTTTTTGGAAGCAGGTGCATTTTTGCTAGCAGCACATGATTTTAAATGTCATGATCAGTCTGTCCCAGTTTCGGGTTTTGGATAGCTTGCAAAGAAATTAATACCTCCTTGTTCAGGGCAGGATCATCCCTGTCTAAACCATCCTAGCCAAGTGTCCTTTTGATCTCCTCTTGAAAATTTCCAGGGGTGAAGATTTCACAACTTCTCTACATAGTCTGTTCCAATGCCTGACCACCCTCATAGTCAGAAAGCTTTTCCCAGTCTCCAATCTAAATTTCCTCTGCTGCAATTTGAGGCCATTGTTTGTAGTCCTGTCCCCTACAGCCAGGGAGAGGCAGCTATCTCCATAGTCTTTATAATCTCCTTCATCTTTTTGACTACTTATCAAATCCCCCCTTCAGTGACTTGTTCTTCAAGTTAAAACTTAGTTCTTTGCAGTCTTTCCTCATAAATCATGGTTTCCAGGCCTGTAATCATTTTTGTGGCTTACTGTTGGACTCTTTCCAATCCATCCACAGTTTACTTAAGGGTGGGGCCCCAAATTATATGCAGTACTCCAGGCAAGGCCTCTCGCCAGTAGTACTGCAGGATCATTGGAATCATTCACATTTACTTCCTCCCTTCTAATGTGCATTTTCCCACAAAGTTGCAGGGATTTTGCTCGGTAGCGTAAGAACAGTAGTCTCATTAGCCATCTAGAGTCACAGATCAAGACTGTGAAGTTAGATGATACTGTATGAAATGCGGGTTTTTATTTTCCTAGAAGCTGTTTTTGAAATATATTTATAAACTAGGAAATTACCCTCCAGGTTCCAGACTTTTTTTAAAAAAAAGTTAATTCTGAATGAGAGAACTATTCTTATTGTCATGTGAGACTGCTTGGGCTGTTTGATTTACCACTGACCAATCCAAATGTTTAAGTCTTGTCATGAGCACTAACTAACTATAAATGTAGCCACTGAATATCCTCAGGAGTCACTTGAACTTCTACCACAAGAGGTCCCCAATCATTAAACAATATAGGCTCTGAATAGAGCAACATGAAAAGAAGTACCTGGTGACATGTGCTTCTTAGCACAATTAAGTACAGACTTTTTTCATGGAAAAAATAATTTCTCTAAATACCAAAAAATACTTCTGGAATTTCATTCTGTGCATATTTCTTTCAGACTAGAAAAACTACAAGTATTTGCACTGTTTTTTTTCTAGTTTTCAAACAAACTGCCACAAAAGGCTGATATCAGTAACTTGAATTGAGGCCCCAAGTTGTTAGATGGCCCTCAGTTACTCATGTACTTCATGTACTTACTCAAGTTTCATGGAACTTGACCAATATTTTTTCTAAAATTAATCTTGTGACTGAGGAGTCGGGGTTCATACATGGCATTGCAGTTTCTGTGGCATGAAAAAAGATCCTAGGCCAGGTTCCAGTTGTTCCTTCTAGGGTATAAAGTCATAAAAATATGCATTCGCATTCACCTTTTTTTTTTTTTCTTTGAACCTGTGGGAGAAGATGGGTCTTCCAGTGTTTGCTGAAGGCCAGTGGAATCTAGCAGCTTTGAGTTGGTGAATAAAGAGCACCAAGTTGTGAAGTTGAGAGCTGCTCACAGTAATCGGCAATCCACTCTAGAACCAAGTAGGTTCTGGTGCCTCTTCTGCCTCTGCTGCCATGACTAAGGCAAGCACATTTTTCAACCAGACAAAGTCACAAAACAACTTAGACTTTCAGGAATTAGAATCAGCTCCATTTTTTTAAAACCTTCCCCTCCTTCCTCTCCCTCTTTGCCCTCCTCCCAGAAAGCAGGAGACAGCCATAATGGGGGGACATAATGGGGAATTGGTGTCATGCGGAATTGGTGTCATGCTCTAAACAAGTCATGTGCTATCCTCTGTCTGCACCACAGCTTCAGTTTCAGCATGGATTTAGGGTGCAGTGTTTTGTAATTCTAACTTGTTTCGTTCACCTTTCAGTGGAAACAAGCAGTGGCTCAAGCTAACTCTGCTTATCTTGCTGTGCTGTCATTCATAGTTGATTTATTTGTATTTTATATGTTCTTAATTTAGCTAAATATATCTCCTTAGGGATGTGAAGAGGGAGCATAGATTGAAAGTCCTTTCTTGCAAGTTTGATCTTTCACTTTCTTACAATTCCTCTTCACAATAGTCTTTTAGTATTACTGAGAAGAATACTGTTTTGTTTTTAGTTACCACTTAAAGGAAACATTTACAATCGGGTGTAATAACTGCACGACTGGATATCATTGCACATTTGGTTTTCAGGCAGAACTCCTGCTGGTCCTAATGGGAGCTTTGTGAGACTGGATAGCAAAATCAGGCTTTCTTATTTATACAGAAAGTCCAATAATTCAAAGAATCGCTTGCTGACTTGGCAAATACTTGTTGCTTTTGTGGAGATAGCTTTTAACCTTTGCTCTTTCCTTTCAATAGTGCACATTTGAAGGATGTGGAAAGCGTTTTTCACTGGACTTCAATTTACGCACACATGTGCGAATTCATACTGGCGACAGGCCCTATGTGTGCCCTTTTGATGGCTGTAATAAGAAGTTCGCTCAGTCAACTAACCTGAAATCTCACATCTTAACACACGCTAAGGCCAAAAACAACCAGTGAAAGTAAGCATGGAAGAAGTTCTTGAACTCAAAGCATCTTACAGGAGTATGATTGGGAATAAATATGCCTCCCCTTTGTATATTGTTTCTAGAAAGAATTTTAAAAAAAGAACCCTACGCATCTAAAGGACATGTTTTGATAAGTAGTAAATAAAAATAAACTTTAAGGTGACGTTGCTAAGATGCTCTACCTTGCTCTGTAATCCAGTTTCAAGAACACGGTGTTTTGTAAAGTGTGGTCCCAACTGGAAGGGACGGTTCACGAACTTGTATCAAAAAAGACAATTCTTTATACAACAGTGCTAAAATTGGACTTCTTTTCACATTCTTATAAATATGAAGCTCACCTGTTGCTTACAATTTTTTTAATTTTGTATTTTCCAAGTGTGCATATTGTACACTTTTTGGGGATATGCTTAGTAATGCTATGTGTGATTTTTCTGGAGGTTGATAACTTTGCTTGCAGTAGATTTTCTTTAAAAGAATGGGCAGTTACATGCATACTTCAAAAGTATTTTCCTGTAAAGAAAAAAAAGTTATATAGGTTTTGTTTGCTATCTTAATTTTGGTTGTATTCTTTGATGTTAACACATTTTGTATAATTGTATCGTATAGCTGTAATGAAATCATGTAGTATCAAATATTAGATGTGATTTAATAGTGTTAATCAATTTAAACCCATTTTAGTCACTTTTTTTGGAAAAATACTGCCAGATGCTGATGTTCAGTGTAATTTCTCTTTGCCTGTTCAGTTACGGAAAGTGGTGCTCAGTTGTAGAATGTATTGTACAGGCACTGACCTTTTATTAACACCTGATAATATGTACATCCCATGTAATAGAAAGGGCAACAATAAAACAGTGGTCCGAAAGAAAGAATATGGCAGAAAATGATCTGTAAGCACAGTCTATTCTTTTGTTGTCCAGAGCAATTATAGTTCTTGAACCTCCCAGAAATTGGAAGCTAAATAAAACTCAAGTTTCCTTTACTTTGCATTCATTATAATGATTTTTGACGTGATACATCTGCAGTGACACGTCAGGTGGGTTCTGGTACTGTTGAACAGAATTGGTGGTAATCCTGGTCTTAGGAAGGACTTGCATTCAAATTAACTGTTAACGGGGAGACTGGAAATGTTTTCAAAGACTTTTGGGTATCTTGCAACTAGTCAGTAAGTGGAATGATGCTCTGACCTACTTAACTGTGCTTCTCTGCTTAGTCAAGGTAAAGAACCATAATAGGTAACATTTAGTGTGTGTTTAAATGGAAACTTGAATGGTGACACTAATACTCAGGGCATGCTTTGATTGGACTTGCTTTATATCACATTTGATGCTTTTTGTTGTCTTGTTGAAAGTGACCACTAATAGTTTGTTACAAGTGTCCAGAGTGCAAATATACATAGGTGTTGCTTCAGGAGAATGTTAGAAGTGCTCTATAATGAGATTGTTCTAGATTTTTAGTCACTAGATGTCTTATAAGAATATAGTCCAGCCCACTAGCAACTTAAAAATGAAGACCTAAAACTTACATTTTGTTGGGCTCAGACTTTAATTGCAAATCTAAAATGTCTGTGTAATAGAGGTTATTCTGTGAACAGTAAGGAGTGCTTTTCATTTGCACCTACGGAAACTTTAAATTTCATTGCTAAAGCAAATAGCACACCTCTCTAGCTATTTGAGTGTTTTAAGGCTACGAAGAATAGTGGGGTATTAAGCTTAATGCAGTGTATTTTAACTTGATTTAAAGGCAGTGCTTAATTTGTTTTCCTTCTAATGTGGGATTGGTTACATTTTGGGGGCAGGGTGGAGAAGCAGCCCATGAATGAATATTGTATAATTATAATTCTGTAGCTTTTGTCAAAGGGATTCTTTCCTGTACTTGAAATAAACAGTTGCACTTCTTGGAAGGAGACTAGGGCAACTTGGGTCTCGTACAGACATTTAGTTTTTCCTGGGAGCGTAGAAAGAGCGTACAGAAGTTCAGTAAAAATTGCCGCTCCAAGGGAAAAATAACCTGGGAACAACCAGGGTTAAATTACTCTCAGGAGAGTTTCTATTGGGATAGCAAATGTTTGTACATTTTAAGTCTCGTGTTAGCCAAACTAATCTGTTTCCATATAGCACTCATCACGGTATTTGAGTGTCTTCACCAAATAAAGATCTCTCTCTCCCACCCCCCACTTATAAAAGGGTTGTTTGGTTGAATGTGATGCTGGGGAGAATGGTGAGTTTAAGATAAAGGGTTATACTTTGTTCTTAGCTGACTTTGCCCTTGTACAAGACTTTCAGCTGAGACCTGGTTATTTGTTTCATATTGTTCTGTTCTGTTAAATTGTCATGCATTGCTGTTATCACTTAATACGTTTTTTGCAGATGTGGAAGTAGGGAGACTTTGGGCCATTTTGTCAGCTGTTCAGTACCCTGACCAATGGTTCAATTTACTTGCTTAGATTCTAAGTGACAAAAAGGATGGGTTTTGCACAGCCAGACATCATTTGAGAATTCCCAGAGCTGGTTTAAATAGACTCTATTCACCCAGAGAAGCTATTCAACATGGGATGAATATCTTGAAGCATCTTTTAGAAATGTATTTTATTCTTAAAGCTCCACACTTAACTGATTCAGAAGCTCCCCATAGACTTCCAGTGAGGATACTACAAGCAGAAACCAGTCATAACCAAAGGAATAGCGGTGGAGCTGATTTTGAATCAACGCTGCCAGCCTGTTATCCCCATGAACCTGCTACCAAGCTTGCAAGTAAACTCAGGTAAGGGAAGGAAAGCTTCTGTGGGGCCCCACATAGACAACCACTCTAATTGCTGAGGGCTCCAGGGTCAGCCTCTGTAGTTCCTGCCATGTGCATATTGACTTGATTACTCATATGTTTTGTGTAACTCAATTAACATTCAGGCAATCAGCAGATAAAAGGGAAGGAACATTCAGGATTTAGGCTTAAAGCAGCTCTAAAAAAGGAGGGGGAGAATAATAAAATTGTACTACCTTCACTTTTAAACTACCTCAGTAACACTAAACAAGAGGGTTTGCTTCAGTAGGAATTTAATGTATGTGGACCCTATTAATAGCTTCATTGTTGCTTTGTGTGTCACGGGGAAGGATTTGACAATACTCTCCTTTTCCCTAAGGAGAACCTTTGGGCATTTGTACATGTGTGTGCCACAGTACCGGGTGCTTTTTAAAAGTGCCCGGTGCTGTGGTGCATACATTTATATACAAGGTGAAATGTGTGTCAGTGCTGAGAAAATGGCACGCTTTTGAACTAAAACACATTGGAAGTGTTTTGGTTCAAAAGTGCACCACCACCATTTTCTCAGTGCTGGTGCACATTTTGCTATTTATACAAATTGTGGTGCAGCGCCAGACACGGTAGCTTGCATGTGGAGAAGACTTAATTAATCCAGTCTGCTCCGATGCACTGGACCTCTGGGGCGTCGGAGCAGACAAATGTATGTGTATAAATGCCCTTTCTTCCTGAAAGAAAAGTAAGATGGGGGAAAGTCTTGGCTTCAGTCCTGAGTGGGTGAGAGTAAGTGGTTTATAATAAAATGCTTTAACATGCTACTTTTTTTTCTCCCTGGTGGGGCCCCCATCTGCAGTGACCCAGTTATTTACCCTTTTCCTTAGTCTCCAACAATTCTCTGCTCTGAAATAGAGCAACCTGTTGGTGATATTTTTAGCTCCAGTCTAAGTAATGCTGAAGTGACCTACCAAAAACATTGAGGTGCAGGGCTTGGACTTCTCAGCAGTGCCAGGTAGATAAGCCCAGTGCTGATAGCTCTTTGGCTCCCTGAAAAGTCTTTTACCCTTCCTCGTCTTGACTGCACTTCTTTCTTCCAGATGGTGACAAATTGATAATTGCTTTAGACTGTGGATGGCCATCCCACAGCACAAGTGGCACAGGCAGCTGCTGTGTGTGGTGGTGTTCAGTAAAGCGAGTCCTTTGGAGGGGGAAGAGGCAGGATGCTACCACAAAGTTGGCAGGTGTCACCACCTGCTTAACTTTTCCCTGGCCCTGCAGCTGCTTCCAAATTAAGGGTTTTGGATCCCTTAATTGTCATGTAAAATTGAGGTGGTTGTGAAACCTGGGAAGGGTTAACCTGGTTCTCAGTAGTGATCCCTTCTCTTACAGTAGTGTCCTGCCCCAGCTCCACTCCACACAGTGGAGTGAGGAGTGTGGCCAGAGGCTTGAACCCTGCTGCTTCCTTCCTGGTGCCCCAGGGTGCAAGTTTTTTATCAGATATGCCAAGGAGGGTAGGGGGGATTACCTTGTGGTATGCCTGGCAAAAAAGGTTAGCTGCCATTGCTTTAAATGGCAAAGATGAGTATCAGTAGTGGATGCTGAACAGAAGCCATTTCCATGCCCCCATCCCCTGCTGGTTTGGTACAGAACCAATGGCTGTTGTTTCCAGGCTTGCTTTCTCTTCCCAGTAATCAAATAGTTTCTAAGGGAGAAGACCAAAATGGATGTATAGTGTGCGTGGAGATGCAGGCGTTGCTGCTTCCTGAATATACTGATAGTTGAAAAGCAGCAAAAGACAGATAAGTCTGTTGAGAACAGCTAAATGAAAAGGTCTAATCAGTGAGTCAAAAAGATCATGAAAGTCTATGCCTTGGATGATCCCATCATTCTAGAAGATGCCTCAACAGCTATTGTGGAGTACCTCCAAATTTAGGCAGCATCCTTTATAGAAATTTGGCAATTGGTATCTACAATACAACAACTCAAGATGGGTAAGAAAGTGCTGCTTTTCAGAAGCCTGTCCCAATGTGATTGTCTAGCATCCTATCTCCAGTCACCAAGCTATGCTTCTTTGCTAGTGATGTACTATGCGTACTCTTGCATGTGCCAGCCATGACAAATCAAGAACTCTAGTCAAAAGTTCAAAGATCTTCACTGTGGATGTCTGGATCAAGAGAAAATTTTGAATTGGAAGCAGGCACAGCTACCCCCAGCTATGCAATCTTGTACCATTGAGAAGGTGGACTTGTAATCAAGTTCTGAAAGTGCTAGACAACATGCTTCCTCAGCCAACCCAATTTGGGAAACCCTGTAGCAAAAGAGAAGCTGATCTGGGGATTCTTTTGTAGCATGGTCCTGAAACAGCAAACTTGAAAAACAACTTGAACAAATTAAAGGAATGGATGGGACTCGCTGGTCAGACTGACATCTGCCTTCAACACATGATGTATGTACTGGTTTGGATGCCAAAGTTCTGATAAAAAATAGGAGGACCTGAAGAGAGAGCAAGGGGGTGTGGGTGGTTCAGTTTAGTGTTAAGAGTTCCTGATGTTTTGGTAGCTGGATCTTAAGATGTCACTTCTCAAGCAAATCACTTTGTTTTAATGATCTAGGATTCTTTGCACTTCAAAAAAATGGGTCCCTACCTGCTCCATTCCAAGAACACTAATTTTATGGACAAAGTTCCTCACAAGAATCCACGCTACTTTCAAACTGATATCACTTCCTCAACTGTCCATGCTGTGTCAGGACAGTTCTGTGCAGAATTATTATCAGCTACTTCATTCATTTGAAACCAGCCCTAGAGGACTTTTTAAGTTTTTGAATTTCTGTCTTGCTATAGTAGTTCTTCAGCATCTTAAATGCATAGACTGAATTTGCTGATTCAGGGTTCCTTAAGACAAGAAAAAATGAGAGATGCTTCTCTTTTTTGGTGGGGGGGGGGGTCACTTTTTCAGGCAAATTAAAAAATATATAGGGTTTTACTATTTCTGGCAGAAATGTTTAAATTTTAAAAAATTCAAGAGTATCCTTCTTAAGTTGAGAAGTAATTACTTCTAGAATAATAGTTGGTGGGCTATCCTTTCCTGCTTTAGAGATGGACAATGCTTCCCATGCTGACTAGGCTCCCCCTGCTGGCATATATGTGGTTCTGCAGAAATGTTTAATGTTCAGTTCTTTTACAACTACAGTTATCACTTATCTACTTTGCCATTATCAATTATTTACTTTAAAGTAGATGATGTGACCAGCAGAGACTCCCTATGCCTGAAGAAGGTGACTGTGCCCGAAAGCTTGCTAAGAACTTTCTTCCAACCACTCGGTGTAATAAAAGATATCACATCTACTCAAATAACCTCGCCTGTAGAGTAGATAAGGTTTCCTTGGATTTTGTGTACCTCCTGTCCTTGGTAGGCTTTTTGACAGCTTTTATTCCCACTACTTTATAAGATATCCTAGTAGGAAGTGAAGTCTTTCAGGAACATTTCAAAAGAACCAAGAAAGTTACCTTGAACCACAGCTAGGTACT
>NW_005842793.1:528635-543912 GCF_000455745.1 Alligator sinensis
CAACTGATATGATGGTAGCTTGCAGTAAGAGCACATTGGACAATGCAGCGTTCTCAGGCTTTCCATCATCTGCCAGGAGAGGTTGTTGGCTTACTAGTTTGCTCTTCCCTCACTTGACAAAAAGATGAAAACATTTGCAAAAAAGGTTAAGCCCATGACTCGTCATAGTTTCTAGGGTCGGAAGGGACCTGGGCAGATCATCTAGTCTGACCCCCTGCCACGGCAGGAAAGAGTACTGGGGGTCAAACGACCCCAGCAAGATGGTCATCTAACCTCCTCTTAAAAACCCCCAGGGTGGGAACCTGCACCACCTCACTTGGAAGCTGGTTCCAGACCCTAGCCGCCCTGACTGTGAAGTAGCGCCTCCTGATGTCCAACTTAAACCTTCCCTCCACCAGCTTGTGACTGTTATTCCTGGCCACTCCTGGTGGTGCTGGGGGGAACAGGGACTCCCCCAGTGCCTGCTGATCCCCCCTGACTAGTTTATAGCAGGCCACAAGATTCCCCCCTCAGCCTTCTCTTCTGGAGGCTGAACAGGTTCAGGTCCCGTAACCTTTCCTCATAGGACCTGCCCTGCTGTCCCTTGATCATGCGAGTGGCCCTCCTCTGGACCCTCTCGATGCTGTCCACATCCCTCTTAAAGTGCATCTCCCAGAACTGGATGCAGTACTCCAGCTGCGACCTGACCAGTGCCGCATAGAGGGGGAGGATCACCCCTGAGCACTGGGCTGGCCCCAGCAGCTTGACCTGGGGGCCTCTTGAGGTTGCAGCAGTGGCGATTCTGCCGCGTGGGAGCCATGTTCATCTTGGAGTCAATAATGACTCCAAGATCCTTTTCCACCTCCGTGCTGAAAACAGGGGACTTCCCCAGTCTGTAGGTATGGTGCCGGTTGTTCCTCCGCAGGTGCATCACCTTGCACTTGTCTGTGTTGAACCCCATCCTGTTCTCCTCCGCCCATCCTTGTAACCTGTCAAGGTCCGACTGTAGCCTGTTGCTCCCTTCTATTGTGCCCACATCCCCCCACATCTTGGTGTCATCAGCAAATTTGAACAGGGTGCTTTGCACCCCCTCATCCAAATCACTGATGAAGATGTTGAACAGGGCAGGCCCGAGGACCGAGCACTGCGGGACCCCACTGCCCACGTCCTTCCAGGCCGAGAAGACCCATCCACTACCACCCTCTGGGTGCTGCTCTCTAGCCAGTTGGCGACCCATTGGACTGTGTGGGTGTCTGCGCCACAGTCCCCCAGTTTCCTAATGAGAACGGGGTGAGAGAGTGTCGAAAGCCTTCCGGAAGTCCAGGAAGACTATATCCACTGCTACCCCTGCATCCAATGATTTAGTGACCTGATCGTAGAAGGCCACCAGGTTGGTCTGACATGACCTGCCGCTGATGAACCCGTGCTGGTTGCCCCTGAGCATGCATTTCCCTGCTGGCCCCTCCTGGATGTGTGCCAGAATAATTTTCTCGAACAGCTTGCCCAGGATCAAGGTAAGACTGACTGGCCTATAGTTTCCCGGGTCCTCCTTCCTCCCATTTTTGAAGATGGGAACCACGTTGGCCCTCTTCCAGTCCTCCGGCACCTCTCCAGAGCACCACGAGTGCTCATAAAGCTGCGCCAGGGGACTCGCAATGACCCCGGCCAGTTCCTTTAGAACTCTAGGGTGGAGATCATCTGGACCGGCTGACTTAAAAACGTCCAGCCCCTCCAGCAGCTCCCTAACTAGATCCTCGCTTACCCTGGCCTCAGGTGTGCCTCCCTTGGGGCCCGATGGGGGCCTAGCAGGGAGGTGGCAGTTCTGGTCCTTACTGAGGAAGACAGATGCAAAGAAATCATTAAATATGTTGGCTTTGTTGTCTGGTGTGACAACCAGATTCCCCGTCGTGTCCTGCAAGGGCCCCACATTACCCGGGGCCTTCTTTTTACTCCCTATGTATTTAAAAAAGGACTTTTCCTTTTTTAGGGTTAGGGTTAAGCTGACCCATTATTCTGACTCCTGGATGACGACGAGTCATCATCCAGGAGTCAGAATAACGGGTCAGCTTGCTGATGTGATGGTGCAGGTGGCAAGCCTCATGCAGTTCAGGGCATATAAGACACTCTACATAGTAATGATAATGTCAAAGGGTGTGGGATTTCCCAAAACAAGAGAAGGTTCTTTGTTGGATGACAGGTGAGAAATTCCAATGTTCTCAAGCCAAGTCAAGTATTTGTAAGCCAAGGTCAGCAAACAGGTGGACAAGGTAAATCCCTGCACCTAGAAGCAGGGATCTCCAATAAAAAGAATCTTGTAGTGTTGACTGACACTTGGCTTTGGTGCCTAGTGAGTCTCTATTAGCTGTTTCAATAGGAAAATACCAACATTTTGTTTCTACACATGGCTTTCCCAGGCCTGGAGAGAGCGCATTTTCATTGCCTTGCACAGGCTTTGCTGATTTGTGTTTTACCCATTTCTTCTAATTGTTTGGTGGATAGAAACATTAAGTAGTAGTGGCAACATTTACTTCATGAAGGCCTCAAAGCCCAAGCTTTTATCACTATTTATGAAATTTCATTCATGAACAACATTGCTCACAGAGCACATTGGGCTTCTCTAGAAAATGCAAGGAATTTTATGGGATCATTAACAGTGAGAGAGGTGTTCTGGTATGGAAATGAGTTGAGTTCCTCATATATTGCAAGCAAATACTACTCCGATTTCTTCCAAATGGTTTCCATTAGTCTAACCTTCTCTCCGGGTGTAAGTTTCAGCACTGGCAAGTGTCTGTTTCCTAGCAAATTGCAGCTTGCTTCTTCACCCCCTACTGCTTTTAAAACCATCATCCTTTTAAAGACCCTGGCTAAGAGGCTGGCCTAGATAGTGGGGCTTCCTGTAAATGTTAAGCTCCCTTTTTAAACCATTCAAACAAAGCATCCTTTTGCTTTCTTATTACCCAGATGGCTGCTTCTAGCAAATCACTTCAAGCAGCAGAATCTGATTTCATAGACATTAGGGCTGGAAGGGATCTTGTAAGATCATCAAGTCCTGCCCCCTGCCCAAAGGGCAGGAAGTCAGCTGGGATCAAAAGATCCCAGCAAGATAAACATCCAATTGTCTCTTAAAGGAGTCCAGAGCAGGTGCTTGCACCACCTCTGGTGGCAGTCTGTTCCAGGCCTTGGGGGCTTGGGCAGTAAAGAAATTCTTCCTTATGTCCAGCCTGAAATGGTCACGGAGGAGTTTGTGACTGTTTGACCTTGTCATCCCATGGGGTGCTCTGGTGAACAAGTGTTCCCCCCAGATCCTGATGTATACCCCTTTATATACTTATAGGTAGCCATCAGGTCCCCCTTGAGCCTGTGATTTTTCCAGGCTGAAGAGTCCCATAGCTCTTAGCCTCTCCTCATAAGGCCTGCTCTTCTGCCCTCTGATCATGCATGTGGCTTTCCTCTGGACTCTCTCAAGCTTCTCAACATCCTTTTTTGAATTGTGGAGCCCAGAATTGGGTGCAGTACTCCAGCTGCAGCCTCACCAAGGCCGAGTACAGCAGGAGGATGACATCTTGGGGTTTGCTTGAGAAGCATTTATGGATGCAAGCCAGAGTATTGCTCTCTTTACTGGCTGCAACATCACATTGGTGGCTCATACTCATCTTGTGGTCAATCATGACCCCCAAGTCCCTTTCAGCATAGCACTGCCAAGCCTATAAGCATGCTTCCGGTTTTTCTTCCCACGGTGAAGTACCTTGCGTTTTTCAGTGTTGAACACCATCAGGTTTTCGTTTGCCTATTTTCTGAGCCTGTCAAGGTCGGCCTGGATCACCATCCTGTCCTTGGGTAGACACTTTACCCCAAAGTTTGATGTCAAAGGTGAACTTGGCCAGTCAGCTTCTGATACCAGTGTCCACGTCATTAATAAAGATGTTAAAGAGTATAGGCCTAAGGATGGAGCTTTGGGGGGCCCACTGGCCATGGCACAGCACAATGATTGACTTCCGTCAACTACCATTCTCTGGGTCCAACCTTGGAGCCAATTCCCCAGCCAGCAGACTGTGATATAGCTGAGACTGCAGTTGGCCAGTTTTTCTATGAGATGATCATGGGATACCAAATTGAAGGCTTTTTTAAAATCAAGATATATGAGGTCAATCTCTTCTCCCTTGTCCAGGTGATATGTCACCTGGTTGTAGAAGGAGATGAGATTGGTCAGGCAAGACCTAGCCATAACAAACCCATGCTGGCTGTCCCTCAGGATGTTGCCATCAGCCAGTTTGTCAAGAATGGTCTCTGATAACTTTCCAAGACCTTCCCCAGGATGGAGGTCAGGCTGATGGGCCTGTAGTTCCCTGAATCTACTTTCCTCCCCTTCTTAAAGATAGGCACCATATTGGCCTTCTTCCAACCTTTGGGCACTACACCAGAGCACCAGGAGTTCTCAACGATTCATGCCAGTGGCTGAGCTATGATGCTTGCCAGCTCCTTAAGTACCCTGGGGTGTAAACTGTCTGGGCCAGCTGACTTGAAGGTGTCCAGCCTCTCAAGGTGTTCCTTCACATGGTCTACATTGATGAAGGGTAACAATTCTCCCTCACCCTGGCTGTCCCATACTGTATTGAGCAGGGCCGTCCCTTGGGGCTGGTGAAAAACCGACACAAAATACCTATTAAGCGGGTTGACAAGGTTCCTTGCGTATTAAGCAGGTTGGCTTTTTCCTGGGCATCAGTTGTCCCATCTGGTTTAGCAGGGGCCCAGTGTTACCTTTGCTTTTCCTCCGGCTTCCCACATATCTAAAAAAGGACTTTTTATTATCCTTGATACGTGTAGCCAGTTGGAGTTCAGTCACTGAAGGAAAGTGTGTTTCTCTTCTTAGGAAGTTGATGAGCTGGTTTTTACTTAGTTCTCCCAGAGGCTGGAGGTTGGTTGGGAGGTAAGACTCTTATGGCATAACCCTTCTGAGAGTCTGTGCTCTGCTTAAGGCTCACATAATGATGTGTGCGCAATGATGCTATATCTGCAGCTTTTTAGATGAGTGGAATCAGCTATTTTCATGGTTCTAAAGGAAGTGGGAATGACTTCATTAGCAGCACCTTGCAGCAACTTGGGCTAATTTGTCCTCCCTCCTGACTAACATGCAGGTAGCCCTTCAGTTGCCTTAATTTAGATAAGGATCTTCCTATCTGCTATTGATCACCAGAGTTGATGACCATTAACAATTTAAAACATTGGTCTCTGAGGTTAATTCTTTTTTCCCCAACCCATAATGGAGGATGTTGGTAACTGCTCAGCACCAGCAGGATGTAACAAGCAATCAGGGCAGCAGATGTCCAAATAGGGGACTGTAATTTCATACCTTCTCCAAGTGGAAACTTGCTGCTTAAAACTTGCCCTGTATTTTTAAGGATCAGCCTCATAACTTTGGAAGCGAGTAACAGTCCATATTTGGAACTAGATGATGCAGGAGGGATAACAATCTGGTAAACCTCCTAATTGTTTTACTTGAAAAGATTTTTCTCTTGTGTGTGCACAAAATGTCAGTCCTTCCCTTCCCTCACAATTGTCATTTGGAGAACTTTCTTCTAACATGGCTTTTACTGCTGTATGTCTCTTTAGCTGTGGGTGGTGGCCCTGGGTTTTGAGTCTGCAACATCTTTGCTGTGCCTGCAGAATGTCTGGCAGTCTCTCAGAAGGAGCAATAAACAAAATGGCCTGTTTCCAGTACCAACGGGTTTTATCCCATGCTTCGGACAGAGAGCAGCAGGGACCTTTCTATTGGGTTCTTCCTTGGGTAGAAATTAGATGAGCCAATTTTGTGGTGCCCAGGAACTTTGACAGAAGTGTCTAGTAGTGATCTAAAGCAGGCCTTTAAAGAACGGCTGGAGGGACGCATGCCCCACAGGTTGCAGGCCCCAGGCTGCACACTGAGCAGGCTGCATGCCATGGGGGTTGCAGAGGTCCCCAGGACCCCTGCCACATGAGCTTTCTGCTGCCCCATGACCCCTCCCTCCTTGCTGCCACCACTCTGTTAATACAATTGCACTTACAAAAAGAGTGTAAACAAGCCTACAAATGAGTTGTTTCTTCCCGCGTGATTTCAAGTCTCCAGTCAGTTCTGTGCTCCAAGGAACTCTGGTCTTACTCCAGCAAGTCCTGGGCTGGAGTCTTGCAGGGAGGCAGAGTGGCATGGTGCGCCAAGCAGGTGGGTTGGCAGGCATACCACTGCTACTCTGTGGGAGTAAGGCAGGTGGATTGGACCTGGCACATGCAGGCATGGTGGTACCTACTCCAGTCTGCCTGCCCTGCTCTTGCACAGCAGCAGTGGTGCCCAACTGCCCAGCGTACCATGCTGTTTCACCTCCCTGCTGGACTCTGTCCTGGCCCAACCAAGATGCACCATCACCCTAGCTCTAAGCAGCACACACTTTTTTTTTTTTTTCAAATATATAGAATGAATAACTTCCTGCAGGAAAACCTCCCCCCCTCCACAAACAAGAAACTTGACACTTCCTGAAAACCGGATATATCAGAGTTTAATAAATACATGGGGGGGGTCATAGTTGTACTTAAACATACAGATGACAGATCAAAATTAAAAAAAAAACCCCAAAACAACCCCCCCAAAAAAAACATATTCCCTCTAAGTTGATATACAATAATTACAGAATACCATACAAAAGGTGTTATTGTCTTTGCTCTGAATTGTTGTGTATGTGCAGCTTAGTAGACATTTCACATTCAATTTGAATTTCAGTGCAAGTAGGCACAACATCCAACATACCTCCAAGGTATAAAGAGAAATAGCAGTTTTACAGGTTTCTCCACCATATTTTGTTACAGTGCAAAATGCAATATATTGTTTTTCTTAAAACAAAAAACAAAAAAAAAAAGAGACCATATAAATTAAACATATTGCACTTGTCCCAAGTAAAAGTGTAACATGTTCCATGCTTACCATCTTGGTGAAAAAGCTTGATGCTTTTAATATTACCCTCCTTTCCCAACTGGTACCAAATAGTTGTGGCTCCTAACCCAACTTTTAACTAGTCTTAAAAGCAACTAGATTGAAGTTACCACTCTTAAATGTTACAGCTAATGTTACAAAAAGTTTCCAGAGACCTTTCAGTTGTTGCCTTTCCTGTAGCACTGTAACTAAATACACAAAAGTAAATCTGCACTCTGTAGGGTAAGTAGTTCAGAATACAAATGTATTGAATGCCAATAGCTTTGTGTTATTTCAACATCCTTATCACTATTGTGCAGAGGCACAAAACCGTCACTTTACACATACTTAGATATTTTCACCAAAATATGTACACAACACTCCCAACTATACAAGTGACAGTCCTGCATCCTTATATATTAATAGTTTGAGCAGGGACATGAAGGGACTTTGGCTTTAACACACCACTGTCATTGTGTGTTCAGAGAATGGTGGGCTGTGTCATGTAAACCTCAAAAGAATGGCTTATGCCAAAGCTAATTAATACATTCCGTGCACATACAAGCGAGGAACACAGGCAAATCACTGCAATCTCAACTGCGCTGTCTCCTAAAATCTGCAGTTTAAAAGAAATAGTTTGGATGCTACCCCTTTAAAGCAAAACAATTAAAAAGAAAAATGAAAATGTTTTTCTAAACACAACTAAGAAAGTAGCTAAAAGACGAGATAAAGCCAATATAAACCAAGATATTACCAAACTCTGACATTATACAAGCAAAGGAAAGAGATGTGGTTAGCTAAAGGCTAACTCAATTCATACAATTATGGGTAACCTATTCAACTCCTTTACCATGCGGTTTCTACACCCTCTCCCCCACTATACATCTTCCAATCATGTACAAAACCTTAAAAAATATTTTCAGCATAAATTGTTATCCATCGAGTCATTTGAAACATGGTCAGAAAAAAAACCAATTTCTGATACTGAGAGAGATTTCAGGCTTTTAGTAACAATATACTAGTAGTGTCTGTACAGTACATTTCTAGAGCAGGTCCCAACACAGCTTGGATTTTACAAGCCACTGTAGATCATGAATAAGGCAGTAGGCTGCTCAACCAGTGATAAGATGAAATCCTAATCCATACATTTAGGAATTCTTTATACACAAAATTTATTTTAAACGGTTTCTACAAATCAAGTGTTTATAAAAATAAGCCAAGTAAAATTTCAGGTTCAGGAAACAAACATGTAACAGTCGCTAAATTGCTCAATTCACAAGCTTGAAGGCTGCTGGATTGCTGGACCCGGCTCACATTCACGGAGGTTCTCTTCTGACCTCATGTACATAAGGAACACGGTGACAGTGGCAAAAGTAGCTGCATTGACAGGGAAAGCTCGGAGAAGTGTAGAAGTAAGGCCCCTTGTAAACACCCTCCAACCTTCATCATGGTAACTCTTCCTAATACAGTCCAGAATGCCTTTGTACTGTGCAACTCCCCCAACTCCATCTGCCTGAAGCCGGGACTTGATCACATCCACAGGATAGGTTGAAAGCCAGGATACAATGCCTGACATGCCTCCAGCTAACAACAGTTTGGGAATGATGTAACTGTCCTCAGCTTCACAGCCTAGGTATCTGGTCAGAGAATCATATGTCAGGAAATAAAAACCAAAACTTGGTGTCTCTCTTATGAATGTGGAAACCATGCCTCTGTTGATGCCTTTCAACCCTTCCTTTCGATAGATCTTAATTAAGCAATCCAGAGAATTCTTGTAATTCTTTGACTTCAATTTGTATTCACCTGTGCCTTGAAGTTGCATTCTTGTTTTTGCTAACTCCATAGGGCAGCAGATGACACACTGAATGGCTCCTGCTGCTGATCCTGCAAGAAACTGGTTTAATGGAGTGTCTTTTCCAAGAGCACGAAGTGTGTTTCCTTGTACGCCAAACACAAGTGCATTAATGAAGGTAAGTCCCATCATTGGTGACCCAATACCTTTATAGAGTCCAAAAGCCTAGAAGACAAAAAGCAAGTGGCCAGTGAAGAAAAAAAGGATGATTACTTTTAAAGTCTGTAAAGAACATTACCTTTTCTTTACAGCTTTTGCAAGGGTGCTGCTCTAACTGACGTAATTGGTGACAGGAATATAGATATGCCCTAATAGCATAACGTTGTTCACATTTAAACATGAATTTGATAGCTCTCATTCCAAAAAAAGTCTTAATAGGAGAATATTCCCAAATATTTATAAGCTTGGTACCTAGTTACTGAATTACACCGAAGTATAGTCTCACTTGTATAGTTTAGTAGGACGGCGGGGGAAGGCTTATCAGGAACATATTCAGAACACTCCTAGCAAGTCTTTAATAGTTTGTTGATTAAGGTTAACACTTTCAGCCCTCTGTACTTTAGTAGGCCGCAGATTTAACTCAGCAATCCCTGTAGGCAGCCTAATAGACAGCCAGACACCTACCCTTGATGTAAGGATTCCAAATCCATTTGACACCTTGATTAGCTGTTCCAGTGGCTAGTTATCCTGTTAAAATTGCATTGCATTTCCAAAGCTTGAATTATTCCAACTTCAAATTTCAGCCATTGCTCATGGTCTTTCATCTAAATTAAAGAACCTACGAGTTTCTCTGCATTTAGGCACACAGGCTTGAAAACTAGTACAGGTTTTTAACAGTTTAAAAGAACATAATGGACCTATCCCAAATGCAAAACTTGTACGTTTGATTCGGAAGTCAGTTAATCTGTCACCACTTTAGTAATCACTGCTGCTTTAATACCTCAGTGCATCTTTTATACAAAGGACAGCATAAAAATGTGGAATTTGTTAACTAAATAGGCTACTTACAGTTTCTTGCTTTATGATAGACTGAAAGCAGTGGAAGGTCCCACGGTAGAGAGGTCTCTCTACATTTTGAACTTGAAGGCGCACCTATAAAAAGTATAGAGAGAGACTTATTTGTACAGCAAGATCAGGGTGATCAGTACATGAGTGCTCTGTACTTGTACACTACAGTGGCACATACTCAAAGCACACAGTTACAATACCAGAGTGCCATAATGGCGATGTGAAATCATTTTAGAAAGAAACCCTTCTGTAAATATTTGAACTATATGTTTTTCAGAATCCTGAAGGAGAAGAGAAGAGAAGGGAGTGTTCATTAATAAGCCTTTATGAGGGAAAAATTTAAGTCATCTCAAAAGTGCAGTAGGGCAAAATGTATCATTTTGTAGTCTTTTCCCCACCTACCCTAAAATCAAAACCACCCTAACCTAGATGATGGTGATAATGCTGCCATCAGTTTGGTATTTCTGTAGAATATGATATGCTTCCAGTACCTATTAGATACAAAGTGTGGCCAGCAACATACCATAAGGCATGAAATGGACAATTTGAGAAAACTGCATGGCTTTCAAAAAAGGCTAGTGTCTTTGGGTGTCCAACTCAAGGCACTCAATGGGGTCTAATTTTTTAGAAGTAGGTGCACACTTTCTGACAAGTCCCTGTCAAAGGATTTTTAACTTGTGAATTGAAAAAACAAATATACTCTTTAAAATTTTAGCCCAGCATTGTATAAAGAGTGCTCATCTGGAAGTTCAGAAACTCTATGCTATATGTAATCTCCACCCACTCTATTAAAGATGGGTCCTATATAACCTATCATTAATCAGTTTTTTCTGCACGGGAAGGAGCATGTGTCATAAAGATGCTATTCTTAAGTGTGAGAAAGTGGGGAAGGCCCATTCTTGGAGGGTTGTAGACCACTTTCCTTAAAAAATAAGGCTGCAATATTATTTCTTTCTTAATGTGTCTGCAGCACTTCAAGTTTCCAACTCTCCTCACTTGAGCTGTATGCATGCAAAAAGCTTACTTTCCAGTAAAGAGCATAGATTTGGGATGAAGTGGTAAAATGAGAACTTTGCTTTTGTGTTGGTTGGTGGTATATTGGAAATGCCTACCAAGTATCAAATATACTGCAATTTCAAAGCAAGGCTTTGACTGTTTTTTTAATTCAGACTTTGGTTAGAAAAACCACCACACAAGTCTCAGATCTACATGAGATTCTTCAACATTGTTCTCTCCACTCTGTTGGTGGGAGCTTTAAACAAAAGAAGACCCATAAAGAGAGCAGGATACAGATAGTTAATCCAATGTAAGGGTCAGAAACTGATTTTTGGCTATAGAGGTTTTGTTTTAAAAAAAAAAAAATTCAAGTTTCATATTTAGTGTTAGTATTCAAGGGGAAAAAAGGGACAAGGCATGTTTAAACCTCAAGCATTATTATTTTCCTCAAAGTAAAAACCAGATCATGTA
Organism: Alligator sinensis; assembly: GCF_000455745.1. Lineage (NCBI taxonomy): Eukaryota > Metazoa > Chordata > Crocodylia > Alligatoridae > Alligator > Alligator sinensis. The sequence goes on from NW_005842793.1 coordinate 539,879, forward strand.
ATATGCAAAAAGGTCTCAAAAAGCTGTTTTGAACTAAAGTTTTGGATGTTTAGCCTTTGCAATCCATAAAGAGACTTATTAAAACTTTTCAGTGCATAGTGAGTTTTCAAGCTACACAACTGAAAGCTAAACTCCTCCAAGCTTACTCTGACGCAGAAATTTTATTCTCTGCAGGTCACTCAATGTAAGCATGGTTTTAAGAATTTAACAATTCCCAACTCACTTATGCCACACATACTACTATATAATTTAAAGTTCATACAGCTCATTAGGATGTGATACCCCACCATCACAAACAAGACAGTAATTAGTTTAATTGTTACTGGGTTTTTTTCATACCCTCCAGCTGTAAAGAAGTTAGATTGTCTTGTTTTACTATGAATCCAAAGTGAGGGGACTTTGAAGGTAAAGACAATAAATAATCCAATTGCTGTTACCTAGTAACTTTTTTGTATGTTAAAGCTAAAACCCAAGTGCTTTTTATACTGCTTGAAGGGGTTCAAATGGCAGACAATTTCCATTTCTAATTCTGTGGACTGTGAAATACTAACTCAAACTTGTCACTTGTGTAAGATTAAATACAATGTATTCCCAGAACTTTAGCTAACTATTAGGCAAAACATTCCCAAATCTGGGACTAGTGGACATTTTTTTTTTTTTTTTTAAACATGACAAAAATTCTGCTGTTTTCTGATTACATTTCAGTTGCAAAGTGCCAGCAGAGATGCATTAATGGGCAATATGTAAGTGAGGAATAAGAATGTTCATGCTTCAAGTTGTTACCACATGGCTGCCACTATCATATAGCTCGTAGTTAATATTTAGAACAACAAAACTGGAAGTTTGCAAGCTATGCAAGACTACATAAAGTGGGTTTTGTTACAGAATTATGCTGCATCCTAACCTACACATAGAATTCTCGCTCATCTTTAAGTTTCTTCTCCCTGCATCTAAATCATTATGGCTTTTCAAGTTTATCACCCCAAGAGTAACAGCACTCTGATATCAGGTCACTAAAGGTTTACATTAAGGTATCTGAGTGAGGAGGAGGAAAAAACCAAAAAAGCAAGCTATTTTGATCTATAGCATTTTTATGCATTTGAGGTGTGTACATGATAAGCACATACCCTCCAAGTGTAAATAGTAGATACAACCGGTCTCAGTTGAGCATGTCTAAGATCCAGTTTTAAAGCGAGTGTGTGCAACCTTAAGCACATAATGGAAAATACATTAAAAAAGAATATTCAAAACAAAGTCTATAGACTTAATGTTTACATAGAGGGGGAAGCTTATAGCTAGTCCCTCCACTTTACAGCTCTAGAAATGGGAAGCATCAATTTAAAACTAAAAGTTAGAAAGGTTATAAGGTTGGTTTATTTTTGGTTTTTTTAGGTTTTTATTTGAACTAATACATTTTGGAATAAATTAAGACTGAGAGAAACAGAAGTGTTCACCTGGTCTATACTTACTAGGTAACTCTCCCGTGATGAGGCTTATCTGTCATCTACAACAAAGTAACACTTTTGCTGTTAATGAAGACAGCCCCTAGCTCAGAAAGTAAAGGCAGTTAAAAGCAACAAAGCAATTTTACACATTACATTAATAAACCAGGGATAGGGAGTTTGCCACTTTGGAGATTAAACTCAAAATCTGTTTCAGATTTTTCAGCATGACTTCAAAGATTCATTCTTTATCCCTGCGTGTCCCACCATACCCACATTCTGCCCCTCCCCCTCATACTTTGAACTTGGTGAAACATGATCATTGGCAAAAGAGTTTAAGCTGAAGGCAAAGTAAAACTGTGGCTTGATTTAAGCAGTTTCCCCATGTCAAAACAACTGTATTAATACAATGATTAAAAAACAAAAATCCACTGAAACACCCCAATTAGTCCCAACTCTCTAGGACTGCTAAAGAGGGCATAATACCCCAGAAATGACACTGTATACACATTTAAAAAAATAAGAACAGTGGTTTGATTGCTTAGTTTCCCCACATTTTAACACGACTAAATGAGCTGATGATATAAATATTATTTAGTATGACATTCTCCAATACAAAAAAAGGTATCGTTTCCTTCTACCAATATAAAGTGCTATCCTAGACTAAATGAACGCCCAAAGCATAATATGGACAAGGAGAGTATTCCACATTATATTCAGACTACAGCCAATTCAATTCTTGTTCTGCATTAATTCAATGGTTCCCAAACTAGGGGACATAAACCTGGACAATTTTATTCTATATATGTTTGCATTCACAAGTATAGAAGCAATGTACTAACCAGAAACAATTTGGGAGCCACTGATTACATTAAAAACGAAGTTGAATAAAATTGCTAATGCTAGACTGACCTGCAAATGCTTAAGCACATGTTTAGTTCTCTGTGCTACGTGTTGTTCTATGGACTTGAGATGGAGTTATTCTTAAGCCTAAGCACGTATTTCAGCTCTGCTAACTCCAATGGACAAACTCATAGTACAGTAGTAAGACGTATCTAATCCTTTGCACCAAGTTTCTCAGTACCCATCAGTGAGGTGCTCAGTGAAATTCAGTTAAATTATTTACCTAGCTTTAACACACCCTGAAAAGCATACAGCTTTTGATATTTTGAACAGTTTGTGTTGGACTGACAGGCACTAGTAGCCATAAAGTCTGTCCTAGGACAGAGATCCATGGGGCTAAGACGACATATAAAGAGGGTGGTCAACTGCTTCAAGTATTTCCCTTACTGCACAGAGATATGCAATCTTATTCTGAACTTAAACACAATGTCTGAAGGTCTGCTCTCCTCAGAGGAGCAAGTGATCCAGCGTATTTATTTAGTATTACATAGATTCTCTCCTGGGAGAGTATCCTATCCTAGCAGGGACATGGGCTTTTTGCATAAAACTTTCTAAAAGTGACCAAATCCTAAAAAAACTTAAGTACTGTGGAGTCCTGTGGCTTTTGAGTGTTATTAGCTGTTAATAAGCCTCTCTCAGAGGTAGGATACTGGCGTTCTACATTTCACAGAACAAGCAATTCTGCCTTGGAACAGAAAAAAGGCATGATTCAGAGGTAAAGGGGAGCGGAGCCAAAAACAGGATGTCAAACTGAAACTGCTTTGCATAGTATTCCTTTCGTCTGCTGATCTGACTACCGCCCGGTATAACTAACAAAGTAATGCTTGTTGAATGAATAGGGAAGCTTAAAAAAAATCCTATCCAGTAGTAAAGTAAGATTAAATTACAGCTGGGGGAATAGGCAGTTTTAGATGTTAGTGATAAGCAGCTGCAGAAAAGCAAGTTTGGAGCCAAATTTTTAAATAATTGTAAGAGCTTATCATAAATACAGGATATTACACCAATCAGTGTGCAGATTAAGTCAAGCCTTGTCCTGATTTTAATCGGACACAAATAGTTTTCGTTCATGTTTGAGGATGTAGGGACTCGGCAAATCTCCAACCCTATTTTAAAAGGATGGCTCCTAATTTTGGACCATTGAGTTTATGCTTCTGGCACACGTGCGCTTTCACTTGCTCGAGAAGACTTGCGCGATGCCCTGCCTAAAGTCTGCAGTAACGAAACCTGTTCAAAAATCAACCCACCTTAACCGTGTCGAAAGGATGTCCCACTAGCACCCCAGCAGCACCTGAAACACAAACAGAGAGCAGTTGCACGCTGGCAAGAAGCCCCAGTGCTGGCTTGCCCCCGTCCCGGCTAGCTCTTGAGCCGTCCCCGTACGAGGTGCTGCGCGTGGGACCAGCGACCCAGGGAGGTCGTGGCTGTGGCCGTGGCCTCGCGAGGAGGCGGGAAGCGCGGCTTCCAGAAGGGAGCAAGTGACAGACCAGCGCGGGGGCAACTGGGCCCCTGCGCACCGCGCGGCTAAGAGCAGTCGTGGCGTCAAGAGAAAACAAGCGGTGCGGTGCGGTGCGGTGCGGTGCTGTCGTGTCGCGGGCAGCCCGTGGAGAGGTGCGGCGCAGACTTGCCAGCGGCCTCTTAAAAGGCCGGGCCGCGACCTGGGCGCCAGCCCCGCTGTACCGCGCCTCAAAC
>NW_005842793.1:544193-571714 GCF_000455745.1 Alligator sinensis
GGCGCCGCGCGTGGGGTGCTCGGCCGGCGCCAGAGGCTGCGGCTGCCGGGGGGCGGGGCCCGCGGACAAAGGACAGCACGGTAGGGTACGGTGTGCGTGTGCGTGAGACGCCGGCCTCTCACACCCACAGCTGTTGCCACAAAAATCTACCCTGAGAGCAAGAGAGACCCCGCTGCCCCCAGTGCCCCGGACAAACGGGCCATGCGCCCCGCGTGTTCCGCGCCCACCACAGGCTGCAGTGGGGGCCGGGTGGGGCAGTTTCTGCACCATCAGTGCAGTGTGGGAGCTGCAGCCAGCACCTGGCAATAGCGGGGTGGCAGTACACAGCTGTGCTCCCCCCCACCCATCAGCTGGGTGTCATCTGTGCCTGGGCACCTGCAGTGCCAGGACAGGATTACCTGTGCAGAGGCGCTGTGTGGCAGCATACAGTGCTACCCCTGTGTGTAATTGTACACGTGTACAGTGCCATAGCAGCAAAGTTCAGGGCTCAGGGCAAAGCCCACAGAGGCAGCCCACCCCCGCTCCATGCACAGATCCTGCCTGGGAGTGCAGGCAGAGGCACAAGCGGCCCTTCCCTCATCCCCGTGCCCCCTCCCCCCGAAACGAGCCGCTTGCAGCTCCATCCCATGCCTCTCCCCCACTGGGCAGTGCCTGTTGGTGCCCCTTTGCTTCAGCGCCTGGGGCAGTCACCCCACTCACCCCCGCTTCGCTACGGCACTGCATGCGTGTGCACATACACACATCCACTACAACCAGCCCCTCGCACCACAGCTTTTGCCACAAAATCTGCAGTGAGAACAAGAGGGAACAGGGTGTCTCTAATGGCCTCGGCACCTACAATGGCAGGTAAGATTGGCCTCTGCAGAGGCAATTAGCAGCAGCTCATAGTGCTTCATGAGTGTGTAGTTGTACACCTGTGTGTAAGTGTGTGCGCGCACACACGCACACACGCACACACACACACACACTAGCACCATGTGCTGTTGGAAATTACCTTTCCATCTTGATAGCTTTCCTTTCTTTTGAAATGTAAGAAGTCTCTGCCAAGGAAGAAAAAGAGCTGCATTTGGCTTGGAGGGCTGAGCTCCGCTAACTCCCGTGGACAAACTCACAGCATAGTAGTAAGACTTATGACCAATCCTCTGCGCCAACTTGATTAGCAAAATTCAGTTAAATTGTTTTCCCAGGTTTAACACGACCCGAAAAGCATACAGTTTTTCCTACACTGAACAGTTTGTGTTGGACTGACAAGAACTAGTAGCCATAAAGTCTGTCCTAGGACAGAGATCCACGGGGCTAAGAAATATAAAGAGGGTGGTCAACTCATCACCATAACTGCTTCAGGTATTTCCCTTACTGCACAGAGATATGCAATCTTATTCTGAATTGTTTACTCAGGTTTAATGCATTCTGAAATGAGAAACAGAGCAAAGTGGACAACACCTAGTCCCTGCTTGCACTGGCAATTGTCCTCCACAAAAGGGAATGTGTGTCAGTGAATTGCTTGAATGGGAAGTACATTTGGTCTAAACCAGATCTGGTGCAAGCTAAAAAGAAAAGAAAAAACAAAGAAGGGGCGGGGGTTGTTACAGTAATAGGCAAAAACAATGCATGCAAGAGTGTCACAGTAAGTTCAACTTCCACAAATCATAAGACTTCCAGGAAACAAAAGTGAAACTAATGATGTAATAGCTTTGTTATGTTAGATCCAATGTTTGTCAATGTCAGGCACAAGCATTAGAGTCACGAATGAGGAAGCAAACATTTAAGCACAAATAACTTTTAGACTCTTTTCATTTGCCCTTTTTCAGCCCTTTAAGATAATATTAGTTTAACAACTTTGCAATTATAGGAGAGTTAGTAACTTGTTTAAAAGTGAGAGCGTTTCACATGATTACCCAACTCCACAAGCTGGAGGAAAACACCGGTTGTGATTCAAGGTTGTGGAAACTACAGGAACTGGTAACACTGGAAAGAGGACTGAGAAGTGAGACTGCTGAAAGTCTCCATTGGAGCAGTTTACCTTTCTTTAGTATAGCTGTGGTCCATTTCTTAGGGACATTTGAATCTATTTTACCTAATTCCCTGCCATTTTAGATGCCCAGGACATAGGAGGCACTCATTCTTCTCACTGGAGATTTTTTGTGGCTGTAGCTGTGGTGTGCAAGAGGGCCCAGCTGGAACGGATGTCCTTGTGAACCCTTCTGAACAAATATTGCATGGCCAGTTGCAGTCACAGGGGATTGAACTCAGTGACCTGGGGTCACCTCTCATCCTGTAATTCTGTGCTTACATTTTTCCTCTTTATTAATACCGAGCAAAAAAATATATTATTTCATAAATTATTTGTAGTCTGGCACTGTTCCTTTTCAGGATCATTGTCATTTGTCTGCTTTTATGAATAATGCGTCCTGCACTTACCATTCCTAGGTAGTTTTAAGATAGACTGAAGTTGTTTTTCATTGACTGGTTTCTTTAAGATCCTGTTCAGTATAGAGTTCTCTCTCATTCTGCTAGGGGGACACTTAAAATAGCAGATAACAATGAAAATGATACCGATAATATTCAGTTTCTTTTTTTCATCAAAATATAAGCACATAGCCTACCAGTGTGTCTAGGAAAGCCAGTGGCTGCCTGCTTGTGAAGAGCAGGACCCAGGCTGAAATTGAATTTTAGTATAAGTGATGAAGTTATGCAGAGCTGCTTTTCCAATTTATTGCAGAAAATTCAATTAAGGAAAAGAACGATGCATTTAAGTTAAACATGAGATACAGTGATTGCTTCCACCAGTGCCAGTGGGAGTTAAGTACTCAGCACCTCCCAGAGCCAGGTCTTGCACAATTTACAGGGGAGCAAAACTAATTGTACACACTGCTCTCATCATTTATGTTCAGAATTGCTGATTGCCAAGGTTTTACCTTCCTTCAGGAGTTTCCTTGTTATTAAATTTTTGTGGATAAAGCAGCTTTAACATCCACCCTCAGTTTAGATTTTGTTTGGCAATTATTACCAGTGGCAACTGTTACAGGGACTAGAGCTTTTGAAAGGGAGTCATTATAAAAAGTGGAGTACTCTATAACTATACCCAGATTTTTAGTTACGTAATAGATCTATTACAGGAATTAAGGTTTTTCCTGTTTTCTTAGTTTTACAGCAGAAGAGAAAACAATTATGCAAGGCAATCAATTAAAACTGACTGTGCATCTGCAAAGCTTTATACCAGGGGTGCAGAGCTGGCCTTAAGGAAAATAGCACCCTGAGCAAACTTGCTTTTTGGCACTCCTTCCTCCATCTGGCACCCAACCTCCCCAGTGTCTGCCCTCGTGGCCCAGCAGAAAACAGCAGCCTGGAGTAGAAGGTGCCAGCAGTGGTGCTTTGACAGAACAGCTTCCCTTTCCACTCAGAGTCCAGGGAGAAGCACTTGAGGCCCAGGGCAGTGATCAAGAGCAGCAGGACACAGCTGGAGAGTGCAGCACAGGCTCTCCAGATGCCCCACTTAATCCTCTGCCACTCCCCTACCCCTGCTGGTAACCCCCTGCTGGCTAAGGATATAAATATTAAATTTAATTAAAAAATTAATATAAAAATATTTAATATAAACATTTAAAAATATGTAATGCAATTTAATAAGTATTTAAACTATTTAATATCATTAATATTTGAAAACATTTAATACAATTTTGAAAATGATCTGTTTAACCTCCTCTGATCATATCAGTTAAACGATTAATTGATAACAGCTGCCTCTGGGAGCCGCTCCCCAGACCCTTTGACAGGGTGGGAAGGAGGCAGAGGCAAAGCTCACCACACAACACAGCCCACATGAAGCCACAGGCTGGGAGGGAGGGAGCACCTGTGAACAAGTAGCTAATTGCTTAATTGACAAGTCATTAGACCACCTGCCCTTCTTTTCTTTAATCTCATAGATTGATGCCACAAAGTTTTGACCTGGTTAAGTGTACTTCCTCCTGTTCTGTTAAGAAGCCTTGGTAGATTAGCAAAATGGGGTGGTCAGTCTTTGAACCTTGCTCTTTTTGCTGCAGCTGACATCTAGCAGAAAGTGACATTAAGATACTACAACTACTATAGGTCAATGTGAAGTTTGTTTAACATTGTAAAAATGCTTTTAACTTTAAATAGTAGAAGTTACTTCTTAAACATGTTGGTGGGTTCTACATGCAATAAAAAGGGATGGATCAAGATCTCTTCTAAGTACTGTAGGTTTGCATTTTGGGGTTGCATCTTAACAGGTCTTAATAGCTTGACATATATACACCTAAATCTGATTTACCAAGCCATATGACACCTGGAGTCCAGTTGAAGTAGCAGCACAATTTCAGACACATATTCTAAAAAAAAATCCCACTTACCACACAATACTTATGTTAAAGAAAGGAAAAGATATTTAAGAGGAGGACTGAACCTTTAAACCCTGTCTGGAACTCAACACCTCTCAGGCTTCCTTTCCCATCAACAGATTGAAGAGGAAGTGTGTAGTGGAAGAAGAAGAATGGGATGTAATGAGTCCTTGATTCCTCTCATGTCTTCTTTACCAATTACAGCCCTCCTTCCATTTGTTTCCTTCTTACCTATGGAAGTTACCAAAACAATTTCTCAGGTGGATCTAGGATCATTGCCATTTCCTACAATGTATTCCTGAAACTGTGCTGGTATATTAGCCAATTCTGTACCCTTAGACAGTACATAGGGAAGCAAACAAGTTCTCACCAGAATCCAAGATAATGAGTGGAAAGAAGAAAGTCATCAGCATAGTGTAACAACCAGCTGATGGAAGAGGCAGGTAAATGATGAATTTGCTGGTTCTGCTGTTTTTTGCTGGAATTCATACAAAAGTAGGTTTAGAAGGTACCTCAGGAAGTCATCTAATCTAAACCCTAGCTTAAGGCAGGGTCACCTCTGTCTAAACCATTCATTCCACTTAAGTGTTTTTCTAACCCAGGGGGTGGCAATGCTTTTGTGCAAAGTGCCAAAAATACCCGCAACTTCAACTTGGAAGAAGTTGGCATGCCAGAGGCAGATGTGGTGAGACACAAGGGGCTCTATCTTTGTAGTGGCAGTGCAGCCCCAGCCCCTTCCCTCCTGCCCGATCTGAGGTACATGGACCAAACAAAATGCCTTTAAGTGTCATGCTCTGGCACCAGTTGTGGGGGTTGCCTACCCCGTGTCTAACCTGTTCTTAAACTTTTAAGGGTGAAGAGTCCACAACCTCTCTGGGTAATCTGTTTTAATGCTTACCCACCCTATAGCAGGAAAATCCTTTTTACTATCCAGCCATCATTTCCATTAACTTTCCCATTCTAAGGCACTTATTCCTTTTCCTATCCCCTTTGGCACCAGAGAATAGTCTGCTGTCTTCATCATTAAAACCACCCTTCATGTATTGAAGACTTGGTCAAAACTCCTTTTAGTTTTTTCTTCTTCACACTAAATAGCCTGGAGCTGAAATGGACTTACTAGCAGTCTGTTTCCAAGTGGCAGCCCTGTTTCATCACAAGACACACCAACTCAGATGTGTCTTCCAGAAAGAGGTGGAGATCAATGACTTAACATTTCATCCACTTCAGAGAGGAATCAGTGTCCTGGTTACTGTTCTACAGGATAAAGATCAGAAGTTATACTCAGTATAGCTCTTATGCCACAACTGTTTGACCTACTTATGTGCACTTCCCCCTGCTCTGTTAAGAAGCCTGGGGAGATTAGCAGGTGCTTTAGAAAGGAATGTTAATAAGCCACCTTGGCAGCTGGCACCTTATTCCCTCAGGGTAGTGTATTAAACAGCTGGAGCAATTGGTAGTGACATATAAGGGCTTGTCTAGTGGGACACCTGGGAAATTAAGGAAAATCAGCCAGAGGTGTGAACTTTACATAAGATAAAGTGAGTTAAGCCATTCTGGTGAGTCTCTCATTCAGATGCAAAATAGGCTTAAATCTTTGTAGCTTAATCCTTCCAAGTGAGAAAATGGTTACAAGGCAGTTAAATCAAAATAGTTTAGTTCTTTAGGGAAAGGAAAATGAGCTATGTCAGTATTTAGCCCTTTCATATCCCTGTAACTGTATGCCCTCATTAGGGATTGCCCAGTAAACCTATTGGCAAAAAAGACTCACATCCTGTAAATGCAATAGTTATACTAGTACAAAGTCTCTGGGTAGTCCACACAAGGATCTTTGGGTAGATGTGATATATTTTATTAGACAAACTAAATAGTTGGAAAAAATTGTTCCTTGTAAGCACATCTACCCAAAAAACCTTGTCTGCCTGTGCTCTTAGACCAACATGGCTTGACTTGAGCCTGCATCTTAACAAGCATTAGCAAGGCATTCCAGCCATGTTAAGCTAATTCAGTTGAGCTAGAAGGATTGAGAAGAACACAACACTTTTCTCCATCAAGACTGGGACATGTTGTACAGAACAAGGGAATAGTTTTTAAGAGGAAGGTTAATCTAGTACTCAAGGAAGTTCAGAGCTTAGTTTACTCTTAACCCACCCTGTTGTTTCCTCTTATTGCAGGGTGGCCAAACCCATGTCTGATTCTACAGTACTCTCTGGTGACCCACAGTAGACTGAGAGTCAAAGATCATGTGCTAGGTCTTTTGTTAGGTTCTTTGCTTTCAACTCAGCTGAGGGACCAGGCATTTGTTGGACTCGTTCATCTTCGTTTTGAAAAAGTAGTTCCAAATGTAGATTGTGTTTAACTGTGGCTATCATGTAGATGGTAGCAGAAGTTGTGCTTCCCCTTTTTCTGGGTTGGGGAGGATAGCTCCTGCATGTCCTTGCTGAATGGTGAAATGTAGAATCACAAGACAGAAGAATTGGAAGGGGAGTGACTGGTTCCTGGTTAGGGATTTCTGGGGCTCCTAGTCCTCTATAGCAGAAGGTACAGCAGGAGCACTATCATTTAATAGTGGGATGGGGGGGATAAGTACACACCTGGTTTTGTTTCATCCTTATTTAAACATCCTGTTCCTTCCTAGAGAGAGAAGTGGGGATAGAGAAGACTCCTTGTTTCTAGGGAAAATTTGAATCAATACTACTTTTCCCTTGCCTTGGGGCAAAGCATTGACCTTGTCAGTTCTCTTTTCCCATTTAGCACTCAACATTGGCTTGGGGAGAGTGACTAATGTGTAATACAAGCCCTGATGGGAATGAGTGGGGATGGAAGATGGAGGGGAAAGAAGCTGGAAGGAATGAGGAACAGCCAATGTTAGGATCGTACTGAAAAACACTAAACACTTTTATGGTCATAAACTACTGCAAGACCGTTTCAGGGTGGACATAAGGAAGAATTTCTTTACTGTCTGAGCCCCCGAGGTCTGGAACAGCCTGCCACCGGAGGTGGTTCAAGCGCCCACATTGAACACCTTCAAGATGACACTGGATGCTTATCTTGCTGGGATCCTATGACCCCAGCTGACTTCCTGCCCTTTGGGCAGGGGGCTGGACTCGATGATCTTTCGAGGTCCCTTCCAGCCCTAATGTCTATGAAATCTATGAAACTAAGCGAGGCAGTAGGGAAAAGACCAGAAATGGTGTGGGACAGTAACTGTAGAAATTGGGGTACCATGATACATATCCCTCCATAAGGTGTTTTAAAATCCACCTTTCTTATTTGATATCAGTGGAGATTTTTAATTCTGTTGAATCCAGACGATAACAGGCACACAGCTCTTTGGTTGGCTGGAGGGCTGCCTGACAGCCTTTTCAGCTGCTTTGTTTGCCAGCCTTGTTCCTGTTCTCTTGCCAGAGGGTGATGCAATGCTGCGTCGGCATTTGACTTCAATATCTATTGGGTCAATCAGAAAAAAAGCATGGTGCTTTTTCCCATTGTGAACTGTTAGATGGACATGGGCCCAGGTCTAGTCATCCAGGACACTAGAAACCGCCAATTTGTTTTGGTCCTTACTGGCAACCATCATCAGGCTTGTTGGTTTAAAATGTGACACTGTGATTACAATAATGTTACACAAGGACAATCTAAAATTTTACCAGGGTGGGAGTTAAATTGCATTAATAACAGAAGGTCATAAAAGATGAGGTACCTCTGCTTGACTAATAAGCTAAAATAGGCTGAGACAATAAGAACACTGACATTAGCAAAAGAGCTGAGACCAGACATTAGAACTAGGTTTGAAAGAAATATTTGCCAGTTGAGCTGCCCTTTGGAAAGTCTGTCTCCTAGTGAGTTGCTAAATATCTTTCAGCAATGGCATTGGGTGTGGATTCAAACCAGTTTCCCGTTTTTCCTAGGTCCTTGTCCTGTTTGCATTTGTTTCTTGCCACTGGCTAGAAATTAATAAACTTTGTTTGCTCAAGGAGTGGTTGGTTTTTAGGTTAAAGCAGCCATTGAGTTACTTTGAGACAGAATCTTTATTATCCATTAACTTGGTGACCCTAAATAGCCTCAGAGTTTGCTGATCTTATTGTCTCTCTGGCTTCAATGTCCCATATGTCAAGGGTTGAAATTTGACATGTTGAAATATATGATAAGACTGGTGTTTAACAATATTAGAACTGCAGTGAGGGCTGTATGTCACATTGGACAAGAGCTATGTTGTTTGTAGATCTCATCCATGATAAGAAGGAAGCAATGTCATCTGCAAAGACAGTGGTGTTCTCTTCTAAATCACTGCTTCATAGCCACAGGCTCACATCTCTCATTTCTTACTTTGCCAATGGCCATTTGGGGCAGTAAAGGAATTTTATAATTTTAGGCAGGATTTCTTTACATTTGGCCTCTGAATTGTGAATACAGACATTAGTATTGGCTTATGTGGTGGGGACACAATACATCTAAAATAAAACCTCTTAACCTAAAATTCTTATCTGAAATTAAACAATACCTGTGGAAGTTCCTCCTTCAGGCTGAAACAACTCTCCCTTCTTTATCTGAATAATCCAAGTCCCCTAGCCTATTGAAATACATGGGCTCAGCCCCTCCCCACCACACCTGCTACATGACCTTAGATTGCAAACTCTTTTGAAATAGGGTCCATGCTTATTTTCATAAAGAGCACAGGGCATGTCTCTGGTGTACAAAAAAAATAATCAATTTAGTAGCTTTTTCTAAAATGATTAGTTTTGGAAATTCCCTGGGGGAGGATGGGGGGAATCTGGAAGTGACATGATTTTTAAGAAATTGGGGACCTACCTGCCTTCTGAAATATAGCCCTTTTAAAGTATCTCAAATATTGAGGGACTCTGAAAAAAATGTCTTGTAGCTAAAGCACAGTTTTAGGATTCATGAGTCCCAGATTCTGTTCCCAAGGATGCATTATATTTCCTGCAGCCTTGAGCACTTAGTGCAGGGGTCAGCAACCCCCGGCACGTGTGCTGAGCATGGCATGTGAGGCCATGTTGCTCAGCACGCCACCACCAGCCTGGGTTCTAGGCAGCTGCTGCCAGCCATGAAGCCTGGGCTGCTCCCAGCAGGTTGCTGCTTAGCTGCAAGCCCTGCTGCAAGCAGACTGGGCTCCATGGTTGGCAGCAGCTACCCAGAGCCTGGGCCAGTTGCAGCCAGGAGGCTGCACGCATCTGTCCCAGGCTCTGGCATTAGCTCCATACTGGTAGGTGCATCTGTGCTTTGGAGCGGACAGTGGCAGAGCTGCCTGACGCAGCGCAACCCTGGCCTCTCCCCCACTGTCGGCACAGAGATGATGACTCGGCTCTGGAGCCCAGCGCAGCTGTTTGTAGCCAACCTGGGCTCTGGGCAGCTGCAGCAAGCAGTGGGCAGGCTGCAAACAGCTGTGCCGGGCTCCACAGCCCCGGCATCAGCTCCATGCTGGTGGCAACTGCATGTGCACCTTGCAGCGGACAGCGGGAGGGCTGTGCTGCCTCAGGCCCTATGCCCACCGTCTGCTCCGAGGTGTGCGTGCACCCACCAGTATGGAGCTGATGCCAGAGCCTGGAGCAGCTGTTTGCAGCCTCCCAGCTGCAGTCAGCCCAGGCTCTGGTAGCTGCTGCCAACCACAGAGCCCAGGCTGGTTGCAGCAGGGCTTACAGCTGAGCCCGCCTGACTCCCACGTGCTCTGAGCCCAGCCCCAGCCCAGCCCCACCCCAGGATGAGGTTGGCGTTGCCCCTTGCCAGGAACACTGCACCTTTTGCCAGCTTAGCTGTGTAGGGTGGGTGGGTGGTTGGGCTGATGGGCAGGCTCTGGGCTGCAGCCTGGGGGCTGGCTCCCTTGGGAAACACAGGGGCTCTGGCAGGACCAGGGCATTGTTGAGTCAGACTTTGTCCAGTGGCCCAGGAGCCCGGCTCCGTGCGCCTGCGCATCTGGTTCTGTGTGTTTGTCTGCCTCTGTGTGTCTGTGTGCCTACACGTGTCTGGTTCTGGATGTGTGTGTGCATGTGTCTGTTCTGGGTGTGTTCTGGTTCTCTGTGTTTGTGCATGTGGTTCTCTGTGTGCATGTGTGCGTGTCTGGTTCTCTCTCCTTTTTCTTTGTCTTTCTCTCTCTCTCTCTCTCCCCTCTTTCTCATATTTGACTCTTTTCTCTCTCTCTCTCTCATTGCAACATGTTCAACAAAAAAGGAATGCACAACAACAAAGGCAATATTTATGATTATTAAATATACTAATATGCAGTGCATCCTGCAATGTACCCCCTCCCCACACACACACAGACAATTTTGTTTTTGTGGCATGCCGGCACTCCGGCACCTTCCAAGGTAGACATTGTGGTTTTTTTGGCGCTCCGGCCAAAAAACGTTGCCTACCCCTGATTTAGTGTTTTCATGCCTTGGTTATGATGTCTGCAAAAATGAAGGTAATAGTCCTTTGTAACCTCAAAGAACTATTGAAACACTTGGTGACATTTAAACACTATCTATAGATGCTGTAAGTTCCTATAGTTACTGCTGTTTTGGGGAAATATATTATTTCACTTCTCTATATTTGTGTTTATATGACATCTTTTGTGTCTTGTTAATGAGGGAGAATGTGTTAATTATACCTCACATATACTTCCCATGTGCTGGAATGTAATTTTGCTCAAAATATTAAAACTTTTAAAATATAGAACAGAAAATTAAAACGATCCTAAATATTGAATTTTCAACCAAACCTTTTACCTTAAATTTGAGAGGACACATGTTCCTATTAACTTGCTATTAAAACATGCTTACCTGACCAGGCTGTTTCTAAAGATGGTGGGGTTCAAGTTGTGTGCTGCTGGGTGCATGCAGAACTGCAGCTTCGGCAGGAGATTCTTGAGAAAACAGATCACAGGCATCCAACTTCTCAATATGCCAAAACCTTTGTTACATCAACTGGACAGTCTAGGAAAGCAGTAGAGAAGGGACAGTAGGTAACTGGCAGGGTAGACTGGCACCTTATATACTAAATAGATCAGATATATAGCATGAGCTTTTGTGAGCCTAAGCTCACTTCATCAGATGCTGTGAAGGACATGCACAGAGCAGTGTATATGACTACCATTTGAGAGAGGACAATGTGACTTTTTTAGCTTACCAAAAGGGAGCACTTTATAATTTGCAGCCTATGTTACTTTGCTAAAAAAAGGCAGTAAATCTAAGAGCATTCAGGTCTCATTCTTACAATGCACTAAATGTTACACTGTGGTGCCAAATGTTCTTTTCAGTTTGGAAAATAGTCAATAAAGGCTTTTAAACAGAATTATAAAAAGACGCAGCTGACTGATGTTCAACACTTGGTCTGGTCTTTCTCTCTCCCCAGGGCAAGAAGTGTGGATGCAGAGGAATATTCTTGTTCTGGGAAGGTGCTTTTGGGGGGTTGATTTTGAGTCCATGTGGCAGTGTTAGATGAGGCAGGTTTAAGAAGCGCATCAGGTGCATGGAGCAGAACACAGGTGCTTTGTAATAGTCCTGAGTAAAACTTCATTTCCATTAGTAGTTTTACCTTTTTTGTTTGTTTGTTTAAAATCTCTTTAGTTGGCTGATCTTGTTCCTGTAAGTGGGTGGCCAGGGAGCTAGAATAAAAGTCCCAATAGCTATCCAAACCCTGTCCTTAGGACTGGCTCTGTTTTCAGACAAATATACTAGGAGTACTGGGGATTAATCAGCAAAGCGATTTCCAGCTTCCATCAGTTAGGAGGGGAAAAAAGACACATTTTTTCCCCTTCAGTAGCCTTTACTGGCTACAGTGGGGGGATTCACTCTAAGTCTTCCTTAAACACACGTCTCTTGTTTTTGCACCTCTGCACCCACCCCACACTTGGGTGGGGGCAACCTTTGGCAGGAGTGGAGAGGGGCAACCTTTGGCAGGTGGGCCACAAATTCAGCTCCACACTCTTGCCAAGTGCCACTCCGATGTCCATTTTCTGTTTCCTGCCTTGCCCCTCCCTGATCTGGCACCTGTGCTACTTGAGCCACCTGTGCAGCTGGTTAGGCACCCCTGCTTTAGAGAAAGAAAAGCTCTCTAGTTTCAAATAAGTCAGGTGCTTGCTCTGAGTCACGTGCCATGTGACTGCCACCCCTGGCATACATTTACATGGCATGTAAATCCTGGTTTGTTATGCCTAGATCTTCCTAATGTTGTCTATGTGGCCTTAAGCGCAGATACCCCAGCTGCAAAATGACAGGAAAAGCTCTTTTCAGTGTCACAGAAATGTGAGATTTAAACAGGATTTCGGCGCATTCTCACCGTACTCAGAAAAGCCTTTAGTTTGCCTGCTATAGATTTGTGTTCATGTTTCTCTAATCTCTTTTGTTTCTTTGTAATTGGTGATTGAAATCTAGTTATTTAACTGTGCCTGTTTCATTGGGAATTGATTACAGTTCTGAGGTGTGTGATATCTTATATGAAATTACATTCAAAAGCAAGGAGAACATAATTTAAAAAAATTAAATACTGATTTAAAGCAGAAGGGTGTGGGCAGAATTTAATTTATGCCTTTGGTGTTAATGTCCTATATCTGGCAATCTCTACTTTTAAATGTGATGTGAGTCAGGTACTTGCAGCGGGCTGCTTCAGAAAAAGGCTCTTGAAAGAATGGAGAATGGATACAAATGTTTTGTCATGCCGAAAGCTTATAGGTGTTTAAAAAGGATTAGTAGGTAACTGCATTTGATTTTTGGTAGGTGCAATTGCATTTGTTCTGGGATTTTTTTCTGAGTGTGGAAGCCAGGGAAATCTCCAGCAGGAAGGGACTGGCTTATACTTTGAAATCAGAACTGCATTGCTTGCAAATTTATGCAGCTTTTAGGTTTTGTTCCTACATTACACACAACTGAATGTCACACAGGGGAAAAATACTCCTTCTGGTTAAAAAGGCTTTTGAGGGAAAAGAAGGCAGCAATGGATATCTGACACACGTGGTCTGTTCTCTCCCTCATTCCCCAGAATTATGTATCTAGAGGAGTGGTTTTGTTTGGGGAGTTTGCTTTTGAGGCACCGGTTTGAATGTTCACTTGGCTGTGTTAGGGAGGCAGCAAACTGAAGGAGTGCATCAGGTGCTTGGAGCAGAACAGGTTGTGAAGACACAGGTGAGGAATTGATTCCAATTCACATTCAATTGCCTGACTTTATTTTTGCATAAACATAACCCTGCTCTTGCCTGGAGCTCCTCCTACTATAAACTGATGGGATTATTCATGGGCCAGGGAGGAAGAAAAATAACCGTTTGGCCAAACCCCTTTCCTAAGAGCTGGCTTTATTTTCAAACAAGAGCAGGTAAGTTCAGAATATGGGGCACAAACCAGCTAAGCCTTTGGCAGCTTCCACCACTTGGGAGGCGGAAGAAGCATTTTTTCTTAGTAGCCTTCACTGGGCACATCTACATGTACAATTAACGCACACAAATAAACTCTGGAGCTTATTGCTCTGGAGTTTTTTTTGCTCCCTGGCCATGCCATTTGAATGTGCGCCCAGGAGCAAAAAACCTCCAAAATAATTAGTTTCAGAGTTTATTTGTGCCTAGCACATGCCCAGGTCAGCCTGCCAGCCCAGGGCTACTCCAGTGGGGCTCCATGTGCTGTGGAGTGGCTGGCTGGGGCACCAGGGTGCTTCAGGGGCTGCCCGCTGGCTTGCTCCACACTGAAGCACCCTCATGCCCCATCACCATCTACACATGCATTTAAGCACAGTAATTTACTGCACTGTCGGATTGTACTTGTGGCTGATGGGACTATCTGACAGTGCAGTAAATTAGTCTGCACTGGCCTAATTGCTGCACACATGTAAACAGTGACTCTTTATTTCACAGTTCATTAGTCTACTGCACAGTAAAGCACACATGTAGATGATGTGCCCACTCACTACTGTGGTCAGCCCAGTTTTAAGTTTTCCCTTGCCTTGGGTCTCTTTTTCTGCCCCAACCCTCACCTTAGACAGGATGCCAGCTGCCCATGCTTTGTGGCTGCGGTCCTAAGATGAAGCCCCCCAGAGGCATAAACAGTAATACTGCAGAGGTGACTGTGGGCAGCAAGGCTCAGGGCGCTGTCACATCCCACAAACAATTCTCCTCTATCTGTATACTAGCCTCACGCATGTCAGCGCTCACACATTCCTCTTGGGCAACATGTTCCAAGTCCACAGCCTGACAGCAGGGTCCTCTTGGCCCCCCCTCCTCTGGCCTAGAGCCTGACTGTAGTACTTTCTCATGTGCACATACACATGTGCATGCACACATGTATATACACACAGGATCTGAGCCTGAGTCCCCAGCCTGACAGCAGTACTCCTCCCTTCACCCCAAGGACTGAACTCTAAGCCTGAAAGAAAGATTCCCCTCTCCCCACCCCACAAGACCTGAGCCCCAGCTAACAACAGCAGTCCTCTCTTTCCACATCCCCAGAAGGGCCTGAGCCCCTACGCTGACAGCAGCAGGGCCTGTGACTAGGCACAGGGTCCTTTGATGAACATGAGGAACCAAGATAAGTTTGGTTAGACACCAGTCTCAAGTTTGGGAGGTCAAGGCTTGTCTTTCAACTGAAAATGTGTGTCGTGAGCCAGAGACTTCATGGACACATTTTAAAGACTGAACAGCTCAAGTTGGGAAGGATGCTTTGGCTAGACAGTCATTAATAGTTGATTTTCCCATTGATGTGTTGAATTTGATGTTAATACTAATTTTCTGCCTTGTAAATAAAGCATTGATGTTGTTTTTTTTCCCAGTCTGGGCATGTTCCATCGTAGCAGAGCCCTTGATGCACTGCTTCAGGGTGATGCAGTAGGATTAAGATTTATTTCTAGGCATACGGGGTGGAATTCAGGGGTTTTTCCTGTCTTATGTGCCACGTTCCATCTGGATAGCTTTGCATGGAGTCTTGGGTCTCATATGAACGATTGCCTTACTTTTGGACTATCCATTTGCATCATACAGGAGAGAATAGCAATCTTTTGAATATGAAAGACTTAGTTCCATAGAAGGATTGCTTGAGAATGGTTCCTCCGATTGCTTGAGAATGGAAACGTTCTCATAGATGTAGTTACGCGGCGTTTTTAACTTTCTGTGAATTAAAACTAGGAAAAAAAAAAACCCTTGGGACTTGATTTGCTCCCATTCAATGGGAAAATAATCCTGTTGGCTTTAATGACACAAGACCAAGCCTTGCTGAGTAAGTATTTGTGTTCACTTCTGGCCTGCCTGCTGAATGCAGTTGGAGAAACCCTGCTTTCAGTAAATGAACCCACTTCGAGCCACTGTGGTGGTTAGACTTGCTGGAACCTGAACTAGCTTGTTCAGAGGTGACTGTGGTAGTTCTTGAATATTTCTGCACCGCACTGTGCACTGCAGACAATGCCAGGGAGTCCTTGCCAGAGAGTCCTTGGCTTTCGATGCTGGAAAGCTTAATGTATGTCAACTCCATACTTTATATGAGGAAGAAAAATATACAGGGGAAAACAAGAGGATATTTTGTGGGGCATGGAAACCTTGAAGAGGAACTTGGGAAAGAACATGGTAGGGGAATCTTCAGAAACATCCTTCCTGCTGACTCATTTTCTCAGGGACTTGCAGCTGACTGATAATCTTAAATTAAAAATCCCAAGACCTCTGTGCTTTCCCAAGCCAGACTGTGTGAGAAGAGAAAGCCGGTGGCAAAATGGCACAAGGCATTGAGGAAAAGCTCTCTGGCATGCTCCTTGCCTCATGTAGGTGCTTGACTGACCTTTCTGAAAAGACCTGTGGGTAGGAACTGGGCAGGAAAAATGTGTAGGTGGGAAGGAGAGTTGAATGAAGGCAGGGCTAAGCTTTCTCATGTACAGAACTGCCCTTGAGTTGCAGAAAAATAGATGAGTTAATGCTACTCAAGTCACAAGAGAGCCATGGTTTGGCATCTAGTACTGGCAGAACTACTGTCAGTGATACACAGCTCTGGCTCTGAGAATGGAGAATGCCAAGGGATTGCTTCTCTGCCTAACCTGAAGATCTGTACCATGAGGAATCCACATACTCATTTCTAGGATGTTTCTCCATTTTCTGGCTGTCTTTCCATAGCAAGTTCACAGCTCTGCCAGTCTACTGGCCTAAAAGTAGAATACAAGGATCTGGTGGCTGTTACATATCAGAATAGGTTTAAATATATGTTTAAATTAGATATTACCTTTTTGGTAGAGGACCTTTTATTAATTCAATACAGGTACCTACATAGAAAAGTTCCCTCTGTCTGTTTCCCACTCTCTAAGAAATAAAATGTTCTTAAACTTGTCTGTATATGTCCCTTCTTAATGTAAGCTCATAATAATGCCAGCATTTAGAAAAGTTGTTTTCTCCTGAAAGGTTTGGTGCAAGGATACTTAACTAGCAGAACTTGTAATAGCCCTTTCTATAAGATGTGAGCACCGGATATCAATTAAACTCTTAGAGAGTAAAACTTTATAATTTCAGACCTGGATTTCCTTCCAAATTCTCAGATGCACGACTTCAGTCTTGGGTGGCTGATTTGTTAAATATATCAGTAGTTCAAGTGGGGGAAAAAGGCAGGTTAATAATCAGTAGTATGATTTTACGCATGCTAGCACCTACATGACTTTTTCCGGTGTATAAAGCAGAGTGCAAGGATCTCAGTAGGAATTTGAATATGATGCAAGATGAGACCTAGGAGCCCGTTAAGTGACTGAATGGCATAGCAATTTTATAGCATTAAAAAGGTGCTGGGGAGGGGAGGGTGGAGTTGCTGCTTCCTAATGAAGATATTGCTTATTTAACTTATGTGGTAGAGGATTGCCTTTGTTCTGAAACAGGGCATGCTGGGTTCTTTATGTGCTGCTCCTCTAGGGGTGAGGCACTTAAATTTAACTTCATCCTGGAGGGCAATATGTATTCTTGCTAGTGGAGGAAACTTGTGTGATTTGTCTTATTCAGTGAAAGTCAGTGTGGAAGCAGGACTCAGATTCTTATTTTCCAAGTCTCAGATCATCAGACCAAGCCTTTCCTTTCCACAAAGTGATCATAAGTGTGTAAAATACTGGGAAACTGCTGAGTGTGCAGTTATCCATGACAATTCTGACAATCCATCCCTTTGGGACAGCTGTTACTCCTTTTTGAAATAGCAGCTATATATGCCCAAGACTTCTGAGAGTTGATTTAGATGGTCCAGTGTACATTTCCCTTCTAGTTAAATATCAGCACTATGGATGGGTCAATTAGACATGGTAGAAAGACTTTAAGTGAGACATGTAAGTCAAATTTGCAAAATTACCATAACATAATTAACATAATTTTAACATAATTAACACCCCCCCTTTTCTCACTGTTTATCAAGAATACCTCTCCCCCTGCTTTTGTCCCTAATCCCTTTTATGTGAAGATTTCAAAGTGTTTTGGAAATGCAAACAGATTCTTGCAGCTGCCACAATGAAGCAGCTAATTACTATCCTCCCTGTAATATGGGTGTGAAGCTGAGAACCAGGGAGGTTAAGTGACACCCAAAGTCCCAATGGAGTGTTGTGTCAGTGTTAGCCATCGAACCCTTACCTCCTGACTCAATGCGTGTCTGTCTTTTCTGCTCTCAGGAGGATGTGGGGCTGAGTCTTGATGTGCTAACACCACTGTTACGATGACAGAATAATTGGATTTGCATCAGGCTCACCCCCAGTATAAGAGAGCAAAGGATCAGCCTGGTTTATTTCTTGGCTTTTTCTGTTCGTTGTAGGGCTGGACTATGAATCCTTTGGTTGTATTTCATATTCCCAAAAATAAACCCCTTTGTTCTGAAATTCTATTGTATGGCTTTAGTCGAGAGATTTCACCCTGTCCCACCCACTAAGATGCGGGCCAGGTTTTAGGCCTTTCCAGATTGCTAGTGTCACGATTGCGCTCTTCTGTTCTGCAATTTGCAAGCAGCACAGTGACAGCCTGGGGGTGATGTTTGAATTACTCTGGAGTCAAGGCTCTTGTAAAATAAACTAGACAGGGATCGACTGGTCTATACATGCATCTATTTTTTACCCAGTGCTAGGGCTGTGGAAAATGTAGCATGTAATAGCATGAAATAATGCAGGAAAGTTTTCCCAGCATAGCTGGCCTGATGATCCAGCAGATAAGTGATGGACTGAGGGCTGAAAAGGGAATGCTATTCTTTTACTGAGCAGCATTCCCCTGCCATGGGAAATGTAAGATGAAGGCCTTAGTTTCTCTGTCTCACCCTTGGCATCCTAATTTTTATTACATAATTCTCTTATGCTTCAATCAGTCTTCTAGTCTTCATCCACTCTTCCATCTTTCTTCCTTCAAGGCCTTCCTTAGCACCCACCTCTTCTGAGCAAATCACTTTAAGAAGAATGCTGGCTGATCAAGAGGTCTTTTAAGATGAGTTATTTTCATGTATCAGAAAGTCTTAGACTGATATCAGAACTGAACATGTTTGAGCATTTTAGCTTTTCCTTGGGCAACTGCATTCCTTTGCAAGGGTTGTTACTAACAATCATAAGTGTCTGGAGTGCACAAGCATCACATGTCATAAATGGAATAAAGAGCTTGAAGTTACTAAATTGCTCAACTGAAGAACAAACTTGAAAATATTTCTACTTTTTGGGAACTTCCACATTTTTGTTTCTTTTAAAGTGTGGGTCAGGGAAGTGTGGTGAACTTCAGAGATGTGTGTCCAGCTGGTGGGATGGGTGGGCTTCACTGTCAAGCCCTAAAGAAAGGAAAATGCAAGAAAGAAATGAGAGGGGAAATTGTAGGCAGTAAGGGGGGCTTAGGTCTACAGTGTCTGCAAGGATCAAAATTCCTAATGCTGACTCCTGGCAAAGTCATTATGTGGTCATGACTGTGTGTCCTTGGGACTGTTTCCTGCAGGGTGGTTTCCTATCACTGCAGTTACATTGCAAAGAGGAGAAGCTTTGCTGTGGTAAGCTCCAGTTCATAGTAGTGCAGCATGTGGGCACTCAAGGTTTGTACCATCTCTGCTGCCTTGGTGTAGTTCCCTCTTCATGCAAATATCGTTGTGTGGAAACTGTCTCCCAGGAACGGCTTCTGGTTGGGTAGAAATGCAAAGAAATAGTTGGCACAACACCAGCAGAGTCTCCCTATGCATTTGTGCCTGAAAGCTTGCAAAGAATATTTTTTCCAGCTATTCAGTTGGTCTAATAAAAGATATCACATTTACCCAAAGAACCTTGCCTGCCAAAAACTAGTTGAGATTTTTTTCAGTCCCCTAAGTATTGCTATCTCAAAATGTGTTAGTTTTTTGCTTTGTTTTGTTTTGTGAAAAATACCAATCATTGAGAATTCTTAACTACATTTTATTTATTTTCTATCAAAAAATCTAAAAAAAAAATTCTGAAGACTAGTATCAAAACATGTTGATAAATCTCTCCTTATTGAAAAGCCAGTTTTCAGTAAATCAGAATTTTCAATCGCTGTTTGATAGGAATTTTGATTGTAAATTACTGAACAGAGATCCATGGAAATGGATTAATTTCATACCCTGCACAATGAGAGTGACATCAAAGTATTTCACTGACAAAGAATTATTTTGAGCAGCTGTCTACCCAGTTAATGAAGGCATATACCTTGGCTGGACTTGTACCACTCAAGAGGATTTTTATTAGGTTTACTCTTAATGACTTGATATCCTTTGGTCTGCAAATTACATTGGGTCTATCTTTACATGACAGCACTCATTGCCATGTCCAGATGCTAACACTGCTCTCAAAATGATGATGGGGATGTATATGACAACCCTTTGCTGTTTTAGATAGAGTGGGTTTCTTTGCTTACCCCAAGCAGCAACTGATAAAGGAGTGGTCAAGGGAATGCAAATGAAAATACCTTTAGCTACAGTTGGAAGTGTTTGATCACATGAACTGTATGAAGGCCTGTTAATAAAACATATATGGTTACTAAATATAACAAGGGAAAAGCTACTGAATAACCTTGCACATTTGCTGCAGTTGCATTGCTACCTCCTGAGATAATATTTTACTTCTCTTTCTAGCCTTGCTGTGCTCAGATGTGTGGAATTAAATGTTCTCCTCAGCTTGGAAAACGTTTAACAAAGCCTTGTTAAAAATTAAAAATGCAATTTGCTGCAAGCCTCTAAATAATCTACAGTGCCTATCCACTCCCAGCTAGCTGTAAACTATGAATCAAAGCCTGGAGTGGCTCACTGAGAAGTATATCCATCCAAAGAGTGAATTTGATGCTTGTGAAATGAGCCAGGGCCAGAGCCATCACGCTGGGGACTAAACTACTCCATTGGTCAGTGAAACATGCACGGTACAAGAGCAGCTGGTTAATTATCCTCTTATGCTGTGCTGCCAATATGTTCCAACCCTGACCTGGCACAACCTCTTCTAGAGATGTGTGACTCAGGCCTTGATCCAGCAAAGCATTTAAATACTTTCACTGTGCCTTTGACACAGCAAATACTTCGGGTCTTCGCGGGGTTAGGACTTTAGTCTCCATGATCACTCAGGCCAAATTTAGTCCCCTCCTTTGCAGATGCAGATGCCCTTTGGGTGGGCATCAGAATTGGTGCAAGGCCAAGGAGTAAGGGACTGTATTTAGGGATGTAGCACGGTTGTGAGTGTGACTCTTCTCTCACTGTGGTTCTCCCTCTCCAGAGGGCAGTCTTTCGTGGATAGGACAGAGCAGTAAGCATTGTGTAGCGTTCCCTTCCACTCTTGGCTAACCTGATTGGACTGTCCACATGGTTTGCTTTTTCTTTTCTCACTGGACTTTGCTAGGTGCAGTGATACCTTCAAAGAGATCAATTCTCTGGCCTTCTAGGCAGAGGAAGGTGATCAGAGTGATACTAATTTGTATTTGGGATAATTTGTGGCTAATTTGTGGCACACCTGCCCACATCTGCAAAAAGCTTGGCCCCCACTGCTGTAGCATGTACTAAGCTGAGGGTTTGTGTGGAGTGAGATCACAGAACAGGTTTCACTTTTCTTCCTTAGTTTTGTGGGAGCCGGGGCAGGGGAATGGGCTCAGAATCAGGTTCCCCTGCGGTTAGTGTCAGGGTCCGGGGGTGGCAGTGGGGTGCCAGACATGGGCAGCAGGGCCCAGCAGTTAGGGTGGTGGTCCCAGGGGTTGAGGTGGCAGGGGTGGGGATGGGGACAAGGTTCGGCCACTGGGGCAAGGAGGGCAAAACACAGGTAAAGCTTACCCTGCTGAGGGTAAGTAAAAATATCTCTAAAAAACTTTGGTTGGAATGTCTTGAGTTTGCACTGCCTCGTGCTTGTGTACAAAAGCGTCTGTGTTTTACAAGCACTGGTTGTGTGTTGGTTATGACATTTGGCTCAGGGAGCCAAACTCATTTCTAGTAAAACTCCATTGACTTGTGATGAATCACACCTGGGACAAGGTCTCTCTACCTGTGCTCTTCAGCTCTGATCCAACCAAGCTGTTACAGACTTAAGCAATTTCTCCTGTGTATGTGGAAGCTACAAGTCTGACAGCAGTATGCACTGATGCATCCCATGGCATAGATTTGCGTGTGGACAAATTCTCTCAAACAGCAGCTCCCAGCAATGGAGCTGGGCATCTAAACTAGTTGAAAAATACTGCATTCCAAAATTATTTGATGGAGGAAGGGACATTTTTGCAAAAGATATTTTTGGACCACCTATCCTAGGAATTGGTGAGTCCCAACTATATGTGGATATGCAGGAACAGTACTGAGAAATGTTGTACCTGTAAGGGAGTAAATGCTGACCCTGTAGCTCTCATGATGCTTGGGGATCTGGCACTGTTGGTGCCCCACTAGAGTCCTACCTCATCACTGAAGCCAGCACAATTGCTCTGTATGGCCAATATTAAAAGACTTTTTCCTGATGTCTGTATCTTGCTCCCCATCAATGTGTACAAAAGTGTGTGTGTGAGAGGGAGAGAAAGAGTGAGAGAGGAATGGCTCCCTTTTCTGGCATCCATTATCTGTGAGGTCTAGAAGCTGCTTCAAGGAGAGACCTCCTTCCTATTCCTTCTCCCGCAATACATCTTTGAGGCCTCGCTGTTCTCCAGAGTGCGAATTCTTCCAGAGGCTGACTTCCTTTGGTTCTTGCAAGCACCCACCGGGGAAGGGAAGCAATCCCTCCATGCATAACTGAATTGACTTCTGCTTTTCAACACTCCCCATGGTGCAGGTCACCTGAGAACAGTGCAGGACTGAAGAGCCAGGAGAGTAAGGGGGAAAGGTCTGGATGAATTTCTTGAGCATGACTTGGAAAAGGGCCATATTTTGCCCTTGTGAGAGAAGTAGGTCCACTTTGAAAGGGTGCTTCTTGGCAGGACCATTCCACATGGTTGTGTTGCATGTGGCTGTGCACGGACCAGGGATGCAAGCAACCGTCTTCTCCGACTAATGAGTACACCTCCATGTTCTCGACATGGTCTTTGTAAAGCCATGTCCTTGCAATTTTGCAGGTGAAAGGCAACCAGAATGGAGGCTTTAGTTCAATGTTCCAGTTCACCTCTGCACAGGATTATTTATTCACCATATTCTTGGAACTGGTCCAGTCTTTTTGTCTCACCCTGCTAATGTATAATTCATTAATTCTTCCCCCCGAGAACATAACCTTTGGAGAAAGCTGGAAATAGGAGGGGGGGTTGGTTTTAACACAGTGCAAACTGCATCATCTCTGAAGGACTGAGGGGCTCTTGTTCCTCATAAAGGCTGAATTTGAATCTACTTTTCCTCCACAATCCCAACATTTAATCAGGACAGTTAAGGCAGCAGACTGTACAGATGGATTTCATTGCTGGAGCCATTGGAGGTAAATACATAGATAAAATGGTGCATGTTTGATGAAAGCAGACAGCTGTGCGTCTTTGCTATGTACAGGCAGATACTGATGACACAAGTGGCAATGCGATAGTTAAGGATCATTCAGTGGTTTCATGAGGACTGCCTTTTTATAACATATTCTCTATTACTTTAAGAAGATCAGCAGGGTAAATTTACAGAGCATGAATATCATTAAACTTGGTTAGCTGGGATTGCTGCTTTGCATTACCCCCTCATCTAATATCAAAATGATTAAGCAAAACAACACCAGATACTAAAGCACACTGCTGATACAGCGCTGCTGTTATCCAGAGTTCTGGGGCACATGACATACTGGTGGGCCTTTGGGGTTTTGGAGAACTGAGGACATTTTCAATGGTGAAGTAACTTTGTTGCTGTTAAAAAAGAAGGTTTAAATAAGGATAACCTTGGACCAGGATTTATTTGCAGCTTGGTCAGGGGTTATTTCAATGCAGACCTTGTTCCAGGAACAAATTGTTAACTAGTTTAAAAAATGAACCACTTTTACTTTGAGGCTTCTGGGGGGCCTATATTAGTGCAACTCCCTTTTAAACCATGACATTTCTTTGGTGAATTTGAAAGACAAAATTCTGAAATAGCTATGATGGATGGGACCGGGAGAACTGCACAGAGTGAGGTCCTAGAATGAGTCGTGCCATCTCCCACATGGCTGGGAATGTGCTAAAACTCTCCCATGTCAGTTCCAAGCAGGCTTCCAGATCCTCTGAACTATGACGGCCTCTTGCTGAGCAGATCAGGAGGGAGCAGTTGCCCGTGCAGACATTGATATAGCATGACATACTTAACTGCAGCTTCTGCGTAGTAACTATGTAAGTGAGCCCTGAGTCAACTCTGGAATGGCTGCAGGAGAGGTATATTTAGTCCCCTCACTGTGACTCTCCTTCCTTCCCTCTCGTTTGCCTCTTGTTTGCGTGCGGTGGCTGTATGAGCCTGAGCACAGGTGGTTTGCCTGAGAATGTGAACTTGGGGAAAGTGCATGAGAATGTTCTTTAAACCTGGGTATCAAATGCCCCAGTTCACTGCATGTGTGGAGTACCTTGTGTCTGTGTCAGCCCAGTGTAATGCAGCCCTTTTTTTCTGTCTTTGGACATCTCTCTTGTCCACTGTGATTTGTGAAGATTATATACCATAATTAAGGAAACTTCTGACGTAAATCTTTTGGGCCCTGTCCAGGCCTTCAAACCAGTCAATTGGTATTCAATTCATCGTGTCGTCCTCTGTCCCACTGCCCTCAGGTTTGCATTTTACTACACCTGCAAAAGTGCGTCTTCTGTGAATGTCACAACATAGTCACAGACCTGATCCAGCAAGGTGCTCATTGTCCTCCTTCCTCACTCAAGTGAATGGAAATGGAGGGCACCCGATACTTCTTTGTCTGATTCTCTAAAATGTATCTGGGATAGAGAAGGATCCCTTTGGTTGTAATTCGAAGTACATTTTAATCAGAAGTTAATTTGCTTATCCTAATTGCAGCTCATTGCTACAGGCATGTGAGACTGAGATTTTCCTAGCTCTGAAGTGGTCAGCTGTGTTTGTCTGAAGTCAGGCAGAAAGCAGAGCAGGTGGCACCTTAAAGACTAAATGATTCAGAGAAGCTTGAGCATCTGTAGGGAGCAACATACTTTGTCATGCATAGCATCTGACCAAGGTGGTGGCTGCCTTCTGCTCTGCCTTCTGCCTGTCTTCCTACCTGTTACCTACGGGAACTCAGTACCTGCCTATGAGGCACGGCACAGTCTTGCATCTATAGAAAACAAACTCCTTTCAGATACTTTGCTGCCTAGAGACCTTGAATGTGAGGTGATGGGGGCTTGTGCACAAACTGCAGCAGCTAGCAGTATGATCATCATCACCGGTCTGATGTGGATAATGCCATTATTTCCTTGATGTGTGCTTCCAAGGTTAGAAGAGCTTCCTATGAGAATAAACTGCCTCTCAGCCCTGCAGTTGGGTCATGAATTGCTTTGCTATGGAAATATGTATAGGAGTTGGA
Source organism: Alligator sinensis (assembly GCF_000455745.1). Taxonomy (NCBI): domain Eukaryota; kingdom Metazoa; phylum Chordata; order Crocodylia; family Alligatoridae; genus Alligator; species Alligator sinensis. The sequence goes on from NW_005842793.1 coordinate 569,399, forward strand.
ACAGGGTTGTCTACTGTATTTTCACATATCCAGACACCTTGCAGCCCCAGCTGAACAAACAGCTAAAATGGCAACACAGATAACAGGGTTTGTTTAATATATGTGCCTGAGACCTTGATGTGCTTTGAGGGTTTTTTTTTTTTTTTGTTTGTTTGTTTTTGAGAGAACCCTCCCTGGCTCCTAGTGGAGAGTAAAAAAGGGACACAGTCCCCTTAAATCCTAACTGGTAAGGACCCAGGGTGATAAATTGTTTCCTTGTAAACACACAAATATATTGATGTGTGTCTCTTCCAAATGCTATTTATTGCTTCTGTGCCTCTGGGACTAGCTCAGAGCCTGGGTCTTGTGAAAGCAGAAGTGTATTGTTTAGAGATACATGCGGTAATCTGAAAATGGGCTGGAGTTGTTAGTTAGCAGATCCCTTTATATATATCTGTATTCCCCTATGTTTTCTAGGTGCCCAGGGTGTGTGTGTATGTGACTAAAAGGACTTTTTTTTCGACCCAGGACATAGGAGCTAGTATTCTCATAAGTAGAAGGCAAGGTATGTCTATCACTGCTCATGGGTGAGCAGCCAGTTTAGCAGCAGGCTGTGCTTCCCTCCATCTTGCTGGAGCTGGGACATAAACCAGATGAATACTGCCCAGGGTTATACAAAAAATTACTGTGTACATGGGTTATTCTATAGTTGTCCACAAAAAAGTTCCTTGTTCTTTTGGCTAAACTGCTAAAGTATCTGGTATAGGAGATGGTTGGAGACATGTGACCAGATTGGAGGGGGCACAGGTGGGATCAGGTAGGGCAGTTCTTACATTCCCTTAGTGCTTTACAAAGTTTCCCTGAACCAGGATGGCTGCCTCTCCTTAGGCCACGTGCTAGCAAGGCAGGATTTTATCTACAGTGCTGAGTCGATGTCGTTTATATAACTGTAATAGATGTGTTTTTTATAACTGTACCCCGTCATTCGTTACTTCATTTTTCACTGAAGGCCATCTGCATGTTTTGCTTCTGCTTTTTTGTGGCCCCCCAGGCTATGTTGGCTATCCAACGTAAAATGCACTCTCTTGTGAGTGATCATGAGAATTAGCAACACTAACCCTTGTTTGTGAGGGGAGAAGGTGTAATGGCTGTAGTTCATCATCCCAGATAAGCTAGCCACCAAGAATAACTCCTAAGAAAAGGAATGTAGGTTCTTAACCAGATTTCTCTATTTTACTTACACATTTTATAAGAGCAGCACTACAGAATGGAGGTCATATCTTGTATATGCTTTCTATAGACCTAGCCTTGTTTGGTTCTGCTGTGCTATATGCACAGCTCATGCTCTCTCTTCCTAGAGCTATTCGTATGGCGTGACAGTTCACAGCTCTCTGGGCTTCCACAGCCTTTGACAGACTTGGCTGGACACCTCGGGTGTTAAAGGTTTGTGCGCTGGATGCTCAACCCCTTCATGGGGATAATCCATGGGGTGCTGAGGTTTTGGAGACTATGGGGCGCAGGGTTTCCCTGGGCTGGAGCTCTGGAAAGTGTACGAAGGGTCAGTGTTGCTAACACTTGTGATTTCTTCTCCCATCAGAGCACTTTGACCCATGCTCCAACAAGTCTGACAAGGGCGGGGGGAACTCCAGCCCTCCTGACCATCAATCCCACCCAAGTGAAGGCTTAGAGGTTGCAGCAGGAAGCCCCCTCTGATTGACTTGTCTGCCTGTTTCCCTTTCCCTGCTCACCTCCCGTGGGCAAATGCTGCTCTAATCCTTTCCTCTCCCTCTGTCCCTGCAGCAGTGGGACTGGAAAGGAGAGAAAAGGATCTGGCTGAGGTGACCCAGGTTTGCAGAGTTGGGGAAGGAGCCCTGGGAGGAACAGAGGTCAGGGGGGATGGGCAGAAAGTGATGTGGCTGCACCCGAGACAGGATTCACATTTAGGGCTTGTCTGCTGTGGTGGGTGACATGTCCCGAATGCTCGTACTACAAACCTGGAACTGCACTGGTGATGCCACTCTGGGGTTATTGTTCAGCAGCAGCTCTCAAGCATGCCTGAGACTGGCATTGCAAGAGCAGCTGCCTCAGAGCATCTTCAGTGCCCAGTTTAGAGCATGAAGGTGGGAGCAGGTGGCTGGGGGATGCTTCCGTCGTGGGGTGGACATGCCTTTGGAGCTGGGGGCAGACTTGATTGCTGGTCTAGAAAGGGCTGGGTGGGTACATGAGTGTGTGAGGGGACACATTTAATTACCCTTCTAGGGCTGGGAGGAGCCAGTGGGACCACAAACCCCCAAAGTCTGCAAATTGATCCACTGACTGGGGCGGCCCAGGGAAAGA